>NW_027532747.1:0-10199 GCF_008692635.1 Crocuta crocuta | reverse complement strand
GCTCTGAGCTGGCTGTCAGCACAGAGCCCAACGCGGGCTCGAACCCATGAACCGTGAGATCATGACCTGAGCCGAAGTCGGACGCTTAACCGACTGAGCCGACCAGATGCCCCTAAGTTATTTTTTTTTTAATTTACATTCAAGTTAGTTACCATATAGCGCTACAATGATTTCAGAAGTAGATTCCTTAATGTCCCTTACCCATTTAGCCCATCCTCCCTCCGACCACCCCTCCAGTAACCCTATGTTTGTTCTCTATATTTAAGAGTCTCTCATGTTTTTGTCCCCCTCCCTGTTTTTATATTATTTTTGCTTCCCTTCCCTTATGTTTACCTGTTTTGTATCTTAAAGTCTTCATATGAGTGAAGCCATATTTGTCTTTCTCTAATTTCCTGAGCATAATACCCTCTAGTTCCTTCCATGTGGTTGCAAATGGCAAGATTTCATTCTTTTTGATTGCCAAGTAATACTCCATTTTGTGTGTGTGTGTGTGTGTGTGTACACACACCACATCTTCTTTCTCCTTTCATCCATCAATGGACATTTGGGCTCTTTCAATATTTTGGCTGTTGTTGATAGTGTTGCTGTAAACATCGGGGTGCGTGTGTCCCTTTGAAACAGCACACCTCTATCCCTTGGATAGATACCTAGTAGTGCAATTGCTGGGTCATAGGGTAGTTGTATTTTTAAGTTTTTTGAGGAACCTCCATACTGTTCTCCAGAGTGGCTGCACCAGTTTGCATTCTCACCAGCCGTGCAAAAGGCATCCTCTTTCCCCGCATCCTCACCAACATCTGTGTTGCCTGAGTCGTTATAATGTTAGCCAGTCTGACGGGTGTGAGGTGGTATCTCATTGTGGTTTTGATTTGTATTTGCCTGATGATGAGTGAGGTTGAGCATCGTTTCATGTGTCTGTTGGCCATCTGGATGTCTTCTTTGGAGAAATGTCTGTTCATGTCTTTAGCCCATTTCTTCACTGGATTATTTGTTTTTTGAGTGTTGAGTTTGATAAGTTCTTTATAGATTTTGGATACCAACCCTTTATTGACAGGTCATTTGCAAATATCTTCTCCCATTCCATCGGTTGCCTTTTAGTTTTGCTGATTGCTTCCTTCACTGTGCAGAAGACTTTTATTTTGATGAGGTCCCAGTATTTCATTTTTGCTTTTGTTTCCCTTACCTCTGGAGACATGTTGAGTAAGAAGTTGCTGTGGCCAAGGTCAAAGAGGTTCTTGCCTGCTTTCTCTTCCAGGATTTTGATGGCTTCCTGCCTTACATTTAGGTCTTTCATCACTTTGAGTTTATCTTTGTGTGGTGTGTGAAAGTGGTCCAGGTTCATTCTTCTGCATGTCACTGCCCCATTTTCCCAGCACCACTTGCTGAAGAGACTGTATTTATCCAATAGTATATTCTTTCCTGCTTTGTCAAAGGTTAGTTGCCCATGTGTTTGTTGATCCATTTCTGGGTTGTCTATTCTCTTCCATTGATCTGAATGTCTGTTCTTGCGCCAGTACCATCCTGCCTTAATGATTATAGCTTTGTAATACAGCTTGAAGTCTGGCATTGTGATGCTTCCTGCTTTGGTTTTCGTTTTCAAGATTGCTTTGGCTATTTGGGGTCTTGTTCCATACAAATTTTAGGATTGTTTGTTCTACCTCTGTGAAGAATGCTGATGTTATTTTGATAGGGGTTGCATTGAATATGTAGATTGCTTTGGGTAGTATTGACATTTTAACAATATTTGTTCTTCCTACCCAGGAACATGGAATTTTTTTCCTTTTTTTTTTTTTTTTTTTTAAATTGTGAGACACCATCACCTTAAATGGCTGTATCATGGTCCTTCTGCCAGAGGAAATGAATCCTCTCTGCATGAGGAAGTGACCCATTCAGGCTTTTAGTGTCAAAGTAGAGATGACACATGCCTACAGGAATTCTTTGTGCCAATCTCTAATCACTGTCTTTGGTTTCTAGAAGCAGACCCCTCCCCACCGGAATCAAAGGTGATGCCAGCTGAAATCACGGCAACCATAACCCTCCAGTAACAGAGCTAAGGCCCCTCTCACTACTGAAAACATGAGTGCCCTTATCTCTAATGCACAACAACAAAGGGTCTAGTTTCAGGAGTTTGCTGAAATATTTTTGCTGCTTTGTTGGATGAGAAATTACACCAAATATATTATCCTATGTTCACTTTTCTAATAATGAGTGAGGCTGGACGTTCACCACTTACAGCCATTTCCAAATGTAGCCACTATTCTCAGTTTAGGGGTGTTCCTGCTCAACACACTCTCCTGGACTTCCCCAGAGGATGCAGACAGTGATCTGTGTCCAGTCACTGTCTGGACTGGACTTTTGTGAAACCACTAAGCTATTAGTGACTGCCTTCTAACCAATGGAACACAGTTGAAGTGATGGGAGGTCAGTTTCAAGATTTCATGACACAAATTCTGTCACTTTCTTCTTACTTTTACTATACCCTGTGTTTGTTTCATCTCTCTATGTCTATCTACACTTTCTCTCTCTATGTCTTTCTGTCATATTCTCTCTCTCTCCCTCTCTGCTCTCTGTCCTCATTTGCTCTCTCTGTCTCTCCTCTAACCCTGGAAGCAGGGGATCAAGCACTTAAGTTAGGGGGCTCCCATCTGAGACTCCTATATAGGAGAAAAAGAAACAAGTGCCCAGGTCAAAAGATTGAAACACGCTCTCAGTTCAGAACTGAATTCTGACATTGCCCATGTGAGTGAGCTTGAGAGTAAAGTATCACCCTATTGAGTCCGTTGAGACCAAGCCCTGGCATCATGGAGATTTTGACCAGAGTCACGCAGCTATGCTGTGCTTGGATTCCTCTCCCACAAAAATTGGAAGCTGTTAAATATTTGTAGTTCTAAGATTCAAGGTGTTTGGATAATGCTGTCAGAGAGGAATGGATAACTAACAGTCTATCATGTCCCGGCATCTGGTCTATGTCTGCTTCCTTCCAGCCTCTCCCCAGCCCCACCCCCACCCCCAGGATCCCAAAGCCACATTTTCTACCTTTCTAATGCTTCTAATGGAAACACTCAATTCCGTCTCCTAGTCTTTGCACCAGCATTATCTTCTCCCTGACACACTGCAGACATGGGCAGTGTGTTCCCTTCATCTCATTCTGGCCTCAGCAAATGTCACCTCAGTGAGGCCTCTCATACCCTCTAATGACTCCCCAGCCTCTCCTCACAGCACATTCATTCTTTCCACAATTATAGTTCTTGCCCTTTTATTCACATGTCTTGTCTTTCATGTATTTCCTCTCCCCTCCAGACTGTGAAGACCTGGCAGGCAGGGACCACTTTGTCATTGTAAGCCTTGCACTTCGGCGCACCAGATCCCCAAGCGAGTGAGTACTTGGAGCAGTTACTGAACGTTGGAGCACGACATCTAGATTTTGACCAGCTTACTCTGTGGAGGTTATTGGGAGTAATGGGAGATTCCTGTTCTATCCGGGGCGGAGGAAATGCAGAACAACCTCTGTATGACCTTTCCTTGGTCCAGTTCCTCCAGGAAAACTCAGTGGGCATCACTGACACAGGAGGCTGCCTGTTCCCTGGTGTCCAGCACTAAGACTGGAGTCACAGGCATTTTGTTTGATCTGCAAACAAAATCAGGACCTTTATGGGACTGCCATGAAAGCAGTGGCCGTTTGTAGGCCCCAGGGTAAAGCTCAGGACCTAGAGGCTCCAGGGCTGTGCAAGGGATCTCAGGCTTCTGCCATTCCTCTTTCTCTGTCCATCTCCGGTGGATATATGCTTTACTCATGAGGCAGCCTCATGTCAGCCAAAACAATGACACCCCTATTTCCGAATGAAGACCCTGGGGGTCCAACAAGGACTGTGTTGGATTCCACCCTCAGTGTACAGTGGTGCTCTGACATGTTCTTCCCTTTCCCCCTGCTTCACCAACCCAAGTCTCCAAGCCACTCTAGGCTCTGAAAGTCTTCCAGCAAGTATAAAGCGTGTGTCTAGTAAATCGGAACACAGTGAGTCCTTGATGGAGAGCCAAGGCCAGTTGTCCCATTATCCTTCTGTGGAACTCTGGAGAAACACAACACTCTCCAGGAGAATGCTGAAGGCTTTTCTTCTGTAGCTATTGTCTTAACATAAGAGGAGTTAGCTCATCATAATTGCAGGTGCCCAGAGAGTACCTTAGTCCTTTCTTCTGGAGTCTGGGCCAAGGATGGCCCTGGGTCCGGTAGAAGCCTACCAGTTCAGGAATTCCTTGGCAATGTTTGGGCCTTTGAGCATGCAGGTAGGAAAGTGGATGCTGCTGCCCCATGGCAGAGCTCTTTCTAACCTCTTTCTTCTTTCTCTCTTGTCACTTGCCCAGTGTCTGCCTTTTCTTGAACACAGCGTCAGTATGTGTGTGCCAGTGCACATGTGGGGACTGGATAGTAAAATGACCCCACACAGAGACAAGTGGGCATGATTCGTCTCATAATAGCGGACTCTCCCACTTCTAAAGCAAACAAGATGGGATGGATTTAGCCATGGCCTGGAAAGGCCATGCCCAGCCTTCTCCTCTGGACTCTTCCCACCTCCTGTGATCTGGGCCGGTCCTAATCTCTTGATCAGATCAGTCACCCCACTGTACAATGCAAACTTTGATACAGAAGTACAAAAGCCAGTTCTCCGGAGTACATGATGTCAGGCTCCATTAACCCTGGCTAGGGTGGCAGGTGAGGAGTGTTCAGCTACCCCTGTATACTGAGTATGCCGGTTTACTTTAGACAGGCCTAAAAACCTGAATAAGATAGACAAATGTTTGGAGCCAGTGAGGAAAAATCAGGTCTGTATCCTCCACCAGGTACGCAGGACATTACTCTCCCAACAGTGTGCTCCCTGCCTTATGAGACATGGTAATGCAGCAAAGCTGTGCTCAAGAAGTAGGCCTTCAGCAACCACCCACGCTCTACCTAGTGATCCCAGTAGAGAGGGCATAGGTATCAGCCAGGCGGAAGCACTCTATCTCAGAATCATAGAGTCTATTTCCACACCTGCCTCTGCTGCTGGGCATACAGAGATCTGTCCTTCAGAAGGACATAGATCCTTTCCAGAGTCACACAGTGCTCCAACGGTAAAGTTGGTGCTTTGGGTAAGGGTGAGATTTGGGCACTTGCAGTAGATGTCAAAGGAACAGTGGGCCAAACAGAATACACGTGTGTTGTTTCTTCATGTAAATGCACCCAGGATGTGGCTAGTCTATAACGGTCCTGCAAGCGGTATCAGGCTGAGGTGTGTCTTAAAAACAACCCTTTCCACCACACACTTGCTCTCCCGACAATCAAGGAACTGGAGACTATCCAGGAAGAGACACAATTCAGTCTCACTCAGCTGCCAAGTTAAAAACCAAATGCCAAAGGAGGGGCAACATGGCGGAGAAGTAGGGAGCTCCGTGCATTGCACTCGCCCCCATATCTCGCACGGAAAAGATATGAAGCCATAGGAAACCTTAACAGAAACCAAAAGATCGGGAGAAAAAGAACGCAGAATCCACTGAGAATGCCTTCTAACGCGAGTGCGAACTGGGGAAGATAAAATCGGGCCGGGATCGGAGATCCCCCTCTGTGGGAAGTGAGAGGGGAAAAAGAGAGAGTCTGAAACCGCTCAAGACACGGTCCCTGCCGCTGCGAAACAGAAAAACCTCCGCTTGGGGCACAGAAGGACTGTGCATGCCAAATCCCTGCGCCCCAGGTCCCCGCGCGCCAACACGTCCCGGAGGGCCTGCGCGCATGGACCACTTCTTTGTGCCCCTGGCTGGCTAGACCCTTAGAGGAGCTGTGCGCCTACCGCGCCATTGTGCTCCTGGCTGGCCAGACCCCTGGAGGAACCGCACGCGCTTATCGGGCCTCTGCGCTCCTGGCTGGCTGGAACTCTAGAGGGCAGGTGAAAAGCTTAAAACCTGGGAGTTTGCCCATGAGTTCGTGTTTCGGGTGACGAGACACAGAGGGACCTGATTTCCCTCTCTCCAGCGGGCCTGGCGCGCCCCGCAGGCAAACCCCCGCCCATGCTCGCCAACCTGACCCGGAGGAGAAGGGAGCAGCGATTCTGGCTCCATCCCCAGGGCCAGGCAAGAGGCTTGGCACTGCCCCAAGGGGATCACCTGCGAGGTAGTGTCTATGGCAATTTCAGTGGGGCGCGCGGACTGGGATTTGGAAACTAGGCCTGGCCTGGGTTAAAGAGCGCAACCCACTTTGGCTGCGCCCCTGGCACGGGGAGTTCACACGCCCAAAAAGGCGAGGTGCAGCGCTTGGTTCAAGAAGGGACCGGAGCGCCGCCACTCTCCTCCCCACAACCGCCAAGGCCGAACTCCCCGCCTGACGCACTGGATCACACCACGCCCATCCCTGCCGGAGAGCTGCCCTCCTCCTTTTTTTTTCTTCTTTCTTTTTTTCTTCCGGAACACTGACCTGATTAGCTCTGGTCACCGGCTTGCTTAAACAGTCACATTTAGTCCATTCTGTAGATGTAAATTCTACACCTACCGACCTTTTCATCTCTTTCTCTCAGGAGTAATTAGACTATATAGTTTCTCTGGATAACACCAGCATCCTTCTCTCACCTGTCCAACCATATTCCACCCTGTAACTCTTTGAAAAAAGCTTCTTATCCCTTCTGCCCTCCTCCATCGTTTCTCTTAACTTTTTCGTTTCCCCTCTCGGTTTGCAGATTAGTTGGATTTGCCTGTGCATTTGTGTTCCTCTGCTCCCAATGTGTTTGTCGGTCTGTTTTCTTCTCCAGGGCTACCTCAAGAAACAAGCCAAAGTACACATGGTGGAGAGTCCCAAATATCACTACGAGTAGGGAAATAAAATAACCAAGGTCTAAACAAGAGAGACCAAAAGATACCATTCAAAAAACACTCTCCGAAAGGATAGGCCATGGACAGTCAAAGAGTCTTCTTGGGTACAGCATCACTCACAGGAGCAGAGAGCATAGCAAGTCTTTAAAACTAACAAGAGACCGAAAACTAGCTAAAATGACGAAAGGAAAGAGCTCTCCTCCAAAGAAATTCCAAGAAGAATTGAGAGCTAATGAACTGCACAAAACAGACATAAACAGCATAACTGAACAAGATTTTAGAACAATAATCATAAAATTAATAGCTGGGCTTCAAAAATGCATAGAGGACATCAAAGAAACTATGGCTAAAAACAACATGGAGAATAAAAATAGGCATGATGAATTTAAAAGTGTGATAAATGAGGTACATAATAAATTAGAGGCCTCCAATGCACGGATTGAAGAGGCAGAAAAGAGAATAAGTGACTTAGAAGACACCATTATAAAAAAAGAGGAAGCAGAGAAAAAAGAGACAAACTGATCCAGGAACATGAAAGAAGAGTTCAAGAGCTCAGCGATACGGTCAAACGCGACAATATCTGTATCATAGGAATCCCAGAAGAAGAGAGAGGGAAATGTGCTGAAGCGGTCCTGGAACAAATTATAGCAGAGAACTTCCCCAACCTGGGGAAGGAAGTAAACATTGAAATACAAGAGGCTCAGAGGACTCCCCTCAGACGTAATTTGAATTCATCTTCTGCATGACATATCATAGTTAAAATGGCAAAATATAAAGACAAAGAANGACTGCCGGCTCAGAGCCTGGAGCCTGTTTCAGTCTGTGACTCCCTCTCTCTCTGACCCTCCCCTGCTCACGCTGTCTCTCTCTCTCCGAGAAATAAAAAAAAAATTAAATTAAATTAAAAAAAATAAAAAGTAAAGTTCACCCAGAGTAAGACAGCCGAAAAATGACTTCAGGGACTTGTCCCAGACGATTGCAGGGCAGAAATGCAGAGATCGTGGGGGTGCCCAGGTGGCTCAGTCGCTGAGCGGTGGACTTTGGCTCAGGTCATGATCTTGCCTGTCCTGGGTCTGAGTCCTCGGTCAGGCCCTGCGCTGAGAGCTTGGAGCCTGGAACCTGCTTCACATTCTGTGTCTCCCTGTCTCTCTGCCCCTTCCAGACCTCGCTGTCTCTGTCTCGTAAATTCACTATCACTGGGATAATTCTGCAATTGATATCATAAAAGGCCTCTCATTGTAAGAAACTCCTTTTCTCTAACCTCATATCGTTGTTGAACCTTTAAATAAAGACACCAAAACCGACAAGACAGAGATACCTGCCTGGTGATCAGAAAGAACCTCGGGGCTCTCTCGCTCTCTCTCTCACCGACACTGTCCAACCTTCAGGGACGCCTGGACCTGCCGGAGCTGGCTCGGCCTCCGAAAGTTTAAAAAAAAATTTTTTTTAAGTTTATTTATTATGAGGACAGAGCACAAGGAGGGGAGGGGCAGAGAGAGAGGGAGAGACAGAATCCCAAGCAGGCTCTGCACCATGGGCTCAGAGCCTGATGCGGGGCTTGAACTCATGAACTGTGAGAAAATGACCTGAGCCAAGGTCAAGAGTCAGACGCATAAATGACTGCGCCACCCGAGCACAGATCTCTTTGGAGATTTTTACTAAGGGCAGTAGATGCCAGCCACCAGCATACCTTCCGTCTGTTCCTTCACGCACGGCGTCCCCTCAGCCTGGCACCGCCGTCCACCGACGGGAACACACTATTCATGGAGCACTGCTCACTGAACACACAATTACCCCACATCTGCCGGGCACCATTGCTACAGTGGGAAGGACTGGAATTTACCCGGGGGCTCCAAGGACTCATTGTTAGGAAACTGGGAGCCGGAGAGGTAACAAGCATTATTTAGGCCAGGCAAAGGGCAGCACTCAGGGAGGAACTCCCTGTGCAAAGGCCCTGAGGTGGTCAGTTTGAGGCACTCCGATCCGTCCACCTGAGTTCAGGATGAGGACGGTGGCCATCCTGCCAAACCCTGCCCTTCCCACCCCAGCATCCTTCCTGGGCTGACTTTGTAGTTGGGGACCTTGAGTCTGAATGCTGCTCTGTCCCTGCTCATAGCTGTGTGACCTGGGGCCATGGTTTCAGCTCATGATGCCTCAGGTCCCTTCTCTGTGAAATGGGGGAGAGGCTGTGCAAGTAATAGGCTTTGGAGAAGCCTAGATGAATATATAAAATACCCCAGATGGGACTGTGATCAGTAGTTAATATGCACTGCTATCATCTACCATTGTGATCATTAGCACCCATTCTGTTCGAAGCCCATAAGACTTATGGAGGCAATACTGGCTGGTGGGTGAAGTGACAGACTGTGCCGTTAAATTTGGGAGCCAGGTTAAGTGTCAGCTCCTCCACTTGCCTGCTGTGTGACCTTGGGGGCGTCACTCAACCACTCTGAGCTGCATTTTCCTCCTCCATAGCATGGGGAGGATGATTCTAAGAGAGCCTCCCCATATGCACTTGCACACATTGGCCTATATGTGCAGACCGTGTCCCTGAACTACTCTCCTTGGTTAGGCCAGGGGAGTGCCGTAGACAGGGATGGAAGGGGGAGAGTGGCGGCACAGGGCACACTGTGGAGGTGCTCTTCCACACCTCTGGACGGTTCGGTTTGCTCCAGTGAGCGTGTGTTCCTTCTGCAGTTAGAACAGAGACGCCCCAGAAAGCGGAGACCTTCAGTGGAGTCAAAGTACCGCCTGCCTCCTGGGACATCACGAGGCTTAAATGAGTCAGTGAGTGTATAGTGATTGGAGTGGGGCCTGGTCTGTGGGACTGGCTGAGCGGATGTTAGTTGTCACAATGGTAATAATAATAAAGTAAAATTTAAAAACAACAATCATTATTACTGCAATGATTCCTTTTCAAGCAATTTTGCAACATCATGAACATCAGTCATGTAACTTCAGAAGTGGGGTTCCCTTTCGTAGTGTGGGGCGTGGGGTGCTGAGGATCCCATTCTCGGGAGGAAGGTGAGTAGCCCCAAGGTGGGCCCTGGGCTAGGTGCCAGCCCCCTGGGCAGCCCCCATGCTCTGGTCTAATGCTGTCAGCCCTGGGGGCTCCCGAGTGCCAGGGTCGGGAGGGCAGATGTGTCCCTTCTGTGTGGGATGCCCTTGACAGTCTGAGAAGACTTTGGTGCACAGAGGGGATGTCGGCGTGGAAACCGAGTCAGGGCCAAACAGTGGAGCCTGCACTGTGACAAGGGCTGTCTTCAAGCCCTGACAGGTTTGAGGGCACCTGAGACAGGTCCCTGAGATGGCCAAGGGATGGGGGGGGGGGAGGTGCTCTTGTGAGCCTGGGGGGCTTCTTCCTTTCT
>NW_027532746.1:563-793 GCF_008692635.1 Crocuta crocuta | reverse complement strand
TTTCTGCCTCTTCTATCCGTGCATTGGAGGCCTCTAATTTATTATAAATCTCATTTATCGCATTTTTTAATCCTTCTTGCCTATTTTCATTTTCCATTCTGTCTGTAGCCATAGTTTCTTTGATGTCCCCTATGCTTTTTTCAAGTCCAGCTATTAATTTTACCATTATTATTCTAAAATCTTGTTCAGTTATGCTGCTTATATCAGTTTTGAGTAGTTCTTTGGCTGTC
>NW_027532746.1:0-264 GCF_008692635.1 Crocuta crocuta | reverse complement strand
AAGAAAATAGACAGACAAACACACAGGGAGCATGAGCACACAAACGCACAGGCTAATTCAACTAACATGCAGACTGAGAGGGAAAATGAAAAAGTTAAGAGAAAAGACGGAGGAGGGAGGGCCAATAATAGGGAGTATAAAATACATAAAAGGGTCAAAAAGGAGAAAAGAAAAGGAAAAAAGAAAACCGATGTACCAAGAACAGTTTAAAGCATATAACTGGATTTCCCAGCTACAGTAAATAGCCGTGTGTATGCAGTGCTG
>NW_027532745.1:0-445 GCF_008692635.1 Crocuta crocuta | reverse complement strand
AGGTCAGCTCAGACCTGTGAGACGGAAGCATCATGAGAGCAGTAGTGGTTCAGTGGTAGCCCTGGGGCTGCGGAAATCTTGCCCATCCTTTTCCAGGATTCATTCAGGAGCTGGACAGGGCAGCGTGTGTGTGTCAGTGTATCAGTGAATGTCATACATTTGAAATATCTTAAATGGAGACATTATCTTCNTGAGATCTTTTGTCTTTAAAATGTGTAGTGTGCATACTGAGCATCTAGTTGTGTGGAAATATGGATTCTTGCTCTAAAATTATTAGAGTTTTGTGTCAGCATTGCACAGTTATGGTAAGCACTTTATGTCCTTATGTGTGTCAACATAAAGCATTTAAACCTCTTTCATTTGAGGCCTGTTCTCTTAATGATTTTCGTAAAATTGTGTCCTTGTAAGATATCATTTCTTATTGTAAACTTTTTTGATGGTAATC
>NW_027532744.1:0-4435 GCF_008692635.1 Crocuta crocuta | reverse complement strand
GACTCATGATTTTGGCCCAGGTCATGCTCTCACAGTTGATGAGTTTGAGCTCATACCAGGCTCTGCACTCACAGTGCCCAGCCTGCTTGGGATTCTCTCTCTCTCCCTTCTCTCTCTGCCCCTTCCCTACTTGCCCTCTCTCTCAATATAAAGAAATAAACCTAAATTTTTAAAAATAAAATAGAAAAACATGAAGTGAAATAAATGACACAAAGTTCTTTTCTACCACTATGNTGTTAAAATCTCTTATTCCACATTTATTTCAAAAAGGTGGTTCGGGGCATCTAGGTGGCTGGGTTGGTTGAGCATCTGTCTCTTGACAGCTCAGGTCATGATCCCAGGATGGTGGGATCAAGCCCTGCATTGGGATCCACACTGAGTGTAGAGTCTGCTTAAGGTTCTCTCTCTCTCTCTTAAATAAAAAATTTTTAAAGTTGTTAATTAATTTGGCAAATTTTTTTTTTTTGGTATTTTACTACCANCCACGGTCCTCCATTAAGTTCCTCCTAATCCTCCTATACGTGCACACATATGATATTTGTCCTTCTCTGCCTGACTTATTTCGCTCAGCATAACACCCTCATAATTTGACAAATATTTGAGTGCCTACCATTTGGTACAGTCTGTCTATGTACAGTCAGACAAAAATTGGCTAAATACAGATCATACAAACAATGACTGTGTTGTGAAGGAGGTGGCAGATGGCCATAAACTGGTCTTAGGACATTATGGTCTGCAGAAAAAAGTCCAAATACTTGAACACTATGAAAAAATACATCTGAGTGATGCAGCCTGCATAGGTGATGGCTTTGTTCTCTGTACGGATATTCACCAGCATTTTTGGAACCATGGTGAAATTGAAACACAGATCAGAAAAAGACATGTGGAAGAGTATGAAATACATGGTCATGTAGAGGTCCTAGTTAGAGCTGATGGCCAGAATGATAAGTAGGTTTCCAAGCATGGGGACCAGGTACATGGACAAGAACATCCCAAAGAGAAGAGTCCTAAGAAGAGAATTCTGAGACACCTGTCTGGTTTCCTGCATCCATGTAGTTGATAATTCTGCCAGGAAACAGGCAAAGCAATGCTAATTAAAACAAACAAATAGGGCGGTGTCTGGGTGGCTCAATCAGTTAAATGTCCAACTTCAGCTCAGGTCATATCTCAGGGTTCATGGGTTTGAGCCCATGTTGGGCTCTGTGCTGACAGCTCAGAGCCTGGAGCCTGTTTCATATTCTGTGTCTTGCTCTCTCTCTGCCCCTCCCTCACTTGTGCTTTGTCTCTGTCTCTCAAAAATGAATAAAAAACGTTAACAAAAACTTAAAAACAAACGAAAGGGCGTCTGGCTGATATAACTCTTGGTCTCTGGTCATGAGTTCAAGCCCCACGTTGGGCATGGAACCTACTTAACAACAACAACAACAACAAATGTTATTCTGAATAGGAGCCCTCAGATGTAAAAATATTTTTATGATATGAATACCCAAAGAAAAACACAATTACACACTTTCATTAACAATCTGATATTCATTCATCAAAAAAAGGATTACAGATGCCATTTTCTTGTACGTGTATCATTACGGGGGTAATCTATTCCTCCTTCTGATCTTTATCACAAACTAGCCATTGCCTTCAGATCTATCTCAATGGACCATCAACCTCTGGGATGTCCAGCTTAGAATCAGTACATTTGAAATACAGCGCATCACTTGTTTGAACATTCTTCCTTGTTTCGAGCTGAAATTTGCCTCTTGGATAATTCTGCTTTCTCCCCACATTTCTTTCATATTGTAGCAGATCTGTGGGTGTTGGTGTCGCTCAGGTCCCACTTTGCTCGGTAGCCTTGTGATCCAATGTCTAACTGGATCAGAGAGTGGTGTCTGGTCCAACCTGGCTAAAGTTTCTCTCCTGGAAATTTGGAAATGAATGTCAGATTCTGGTTAATAATCTGAGGGGATAGAGTTGATGAGATGTATCAACCATTAAATTTGATCATCATCATCATAATCATCATCATCATCTAATCCACTCCAGAATCTGAAGTCCCCTTCAAAGCCACAAATTTCAAATCTCTAGGGATATTTAACTAGACTCTCTTAGCCATTACTGTCCTTGTTCCTGAAGTTACCGCTAACAAAAGCCCCTCCGTGCACATATTAGACACTCTTCTTTTCAAAAGCACTTACTCAGTCCAAATGGATCACCCACACTATAGTGGGAAAGAAGGACATGGTTATACTGATGGATGGTACACTCCAAAAATAGGGTTTATTATGGGATCCAAGCCAACCTGGGGTCAGCAGGACAACAATATTATTCTTATTGTCCTGGTCAGTGAGCTCAAAGCAAAGGGGCAGGCAAGAAACATTTACCCTCTCAGAGCGTCTGAACTACATGTTCTTTGCTGATCAGAATACTTAAATAGCAATTGTAAAAGGTGTGCTAAGTATCTGGTGGCTCCCTAAGTCAAAGACTTGGTTTATCAGTATGAATATAAAAACATGTAACAGTATCAATAAAACTTACTAACAAAGCCAAGAGTAAACACCATNCAGCACCCCTGACATCTGTTATTGTTATTTTAGAGATGAGTGACGGAAGTACAGAGAAGCTGACCAAACTGGTGTAAATGGCATAGCTGGGATCAGACCAGATGCCTGATCTCAGAATAGGTGGAAAATTGTAGTTTGAGAATTTGGGAATTAGAAAGTAGCTTTACAAGTCAATGGGAAGGAAAGACTAGTATAAACTATTAGAAGAAATTTGTTTTTCATATGAAATGAACAGATCTCTTCATCCCACTGAACAGAAATATATCATAGGTGGAGTAAATTTTAAATTTTAAAAAAGAAAATATATATTTGAGAGGTGCCTGGGTGACTCAGTCAGTTGAGTGTCTGACTCTTGATTTCGGCTCAGATCATGATCCTGTGGTTCATGGGATTGAGCCCCCCGTTGGGCTCCATGCTGACAGTGCAGAGCCTGCTTGGGATTCTCTCTCTTCCTCTCTCTCTGTCCCTCCTCTTCTCATACTCTTTCTCACAAAACAAATAAATAAACATTATTTTAAAGAAAAAATATATTTGAACTATTAGAAAGAACTGTTGAAAATATATTTGTTATAATACATAAACAAAAATTTTAACAATATGATGCAAAATCACAACCCATATCATGACATATCAGAGATATCACATAACAAACAGGAAGGAGATTATGAATTATAACACTAACACAACGGAATTTTATGTCAAAAACCCTATTCAAATCACCATTTTTAAATGTTTATTCATTTGAGAAAGAGAGAGAGAGCACACACATGAGCATGGGACACACAGGGCTGGGGGGGACAGAGGATCCAAAGAGGGTCTGCGCTGACAGTAGAGAGCCCAATGTAGGGCTTGAATTCAACAGCTGCAAGATCACGACCTGAGTCAAAGTTGAACACTCAACCAACTGACCCAGCTACATGCCCCTCAAATTTCCATTTTTGGGAATCAGACTCAATATTCTTAAGGGGCCCAGTTAGACAATGTGATACATCCTGCAAGAGGACAGTGCTAGTTTTATTTTAGGTTATACCTGATTCCTACTTCAGAGGAACTTATCTCCCATTGAAAGAGCATTTCTGGCACAATAATAAATGAATTCTGCTCTTTCGAGGATGCAGGCCATATATAAACAGATGTTTCTGTATGTGTATATGTGTGTGTGTGTATAAGCATTAATGCAAAATTGAATTAAAGTTCTCCCCCAAAAGTGGAAGGATTGCTAAGGAATGAAAAAGGAGATCTCAGACTTACTCTCAGAATAACAGTAAAAATCATCAGAGTAGGTAAACTCTCAAATTTGGATTTCCAGCCTTGGGATATGTAACAGTCAGGCAAGTTAGGCTATGTTGATGTTGAAACAACAACAGCATATATAACAGAACTAAAATGTCACTGATTTAATCAAACAAAAGCTTATTTCCTTTTCATGAAAAGTATCTACCAACTTGGGCAACAATCCAGGGAAGTCCTCTGCCTATTGGCCAGCTTTCTAGACTCTTTGGATCTGATGATTGCTTCATTCCACAACAGCCATATCAAGGGAAAAGTGAATACGAAGAATAACATACCAGCTCTTATATTGTTTTAACCTAGAAGGGATGCATCGTACTTCCACTCACATTTTACTGGATGCATCAAAACATATCATTACCAGCTTTAATTTCAAGGGAGAAAGAAAATGCTATTCTCTTGAATATCCAAAAGGAGAAGATAGCCAGAAATATTGTCAACCAAGCAATAAAATCCACCATTCAGATGTACACATTGATGTTAGGTAAGAATATGGATTCAGGGTCAGAGTTCTGGATTTGAATCCTGGTTTTGCCACTTGGTCCCTCTGTTGTTTTGAGCTCTTTAGAGTCTCAGATTTCCTCACCTCT
>NW_027532743.1:0-566 GCF_008692635.1 Crocuta crocuta | reverse complement strand
CCAAGCCTGCTTTCATCCCCGGGAGGCCCCAGTGTGGGGGGCATCCGGCCTGGGGAAGTCGGACTGAGGCCTGCAGAGGTGCTGCGGATGCAGAGGGAGGATGGAAGGAGCCTGGACCCCACATCAGAGTCAGTCCGGGCAGCCCCCCAGGCAGAATGGGGACACTGGGCAAGGCTGGACTAGGGAGCTGGAGCCACAGCATGGGGGACAGGGGTGGGGGAGCGTTCNTGAACAGGTGAGCTGCGGAGGACGGGGGACCTCAACCAGCCCTCTGTCAGGAGTAACCGCTCCGGTGGGCGGGGGGGAGAGCCCAGGTGCCATGAGGAGACAAGAGCGGGCCCCAGTCCACAGTCAGGAAGTCTGTCCTTGGCGTAGGCCCAAGAAGCCCCTGAATCAAGTGGCCAGAGTAGTTGGCCGTTCCGTCATTGTGCCTGCTGCGTCCCAGAGACCTTGGGACCCGGGTCTGTGGGGCACGAGCTCCAGTTGGGCCGCGCGCCGGCACCCGCACCCACCAAACCTATAGTGCAGGGGGTCACTAAGGGAACACTGAGGGAGGGACCCTGGCC
>NW_027532742.1:0-494 GCF_008692635.1 Crocuta crocuta | reverse complement strand
TTGCTGAGAATCATCTGGTCACTGGGGGCACTCACTTTTCCAGTGACCCTCCTGACGACACAAAACACACTGATTCCAGCCTAGTTTCGATCTAGGGCGAGACCCCCATCCCCGCTGCTCCCTTTTCTGGCCTTGGCCCTTTCCCTGCGGGGCTTTCTTCTGGGGGTGTCTTGACTGCTCCGCCAANGGCGGCAGCTAACAAGTCTGCCTGTTTTCGCATCTTTCAGCGTTCTTCCTTCCGTGCTGCCTGGTCACAGTTAACGAACACCTGGGTTGCTACTTCTAGCAACTGACTGATATTCACGCCAGTGAAACCTCCTAGTTTCTGCAGCTTGCGCCGAATATCTCCCTGGGCCTGGCCTACAAAAGCCACATTAATCATCCGCTCATCCGCTGGTTGGCGGGGTTTCTTCAGGTTCTCCTGGCAGTATGGGCTTTTTAACCTCTGGGGTATTTGGAGGAAGCCGTGAGGCGAGCCAGGATTACTTTACAGC
>NW_027532741.1:279-493 GCF_008692635.1 Crocuta crocuta | reverse complement strand
TGGAATCAAATGGGGGCAGTGCACTTAGCTAAATCCGAGAAACTCGCACGGCGGAATGCAGCCATTTAATGACCAGGTCATTTCACAACGATAGTGTTCCGGAAAACACATGCATGGACGCTCAGTTAAGTATTACATACTCAATTCCTAGCGTAAACACTGTGGAGAGCGCCATAAGGTCCTGTTTCACTATGTAGTATATAAGAATACCCAT
>NW_027532741.1:0-211 GCF_008692635.1 Crocuta crocuta | reverse complement strand
TCAGGTACATGGTTGTTTCGCTACTATAGCGATGTTTGACTTTCTTGCGTGAAAGAATACACTGTTATATATGCGACTCTGTGTGGGAAGAGTGTGGGCAGCGTCATTCACCTAAAGTCATGATTCACTCTTTCGTAGGGTAAGAATACATTTGTGGAGACCGATTTGGGACGCGCGGTGTGCTCAAGCAGAGAGACCTCTCTATGCAGAT
>NW_027532740.1:83468-89674 GCF_008692635.1 Crocuta crocuta | reverse complement strand
CCTCTCCCCCACTATTTCCCCCCATCTTCTCCCCCACGGTCCTCCGCTAAGCTCCGTTAAGTGCCTCCTAATCCTCCTATACGTTCAAACATATGGTAGCTGTCCTTCTCTGCCTGACTTATTTCACTCAGCATAACACCCTCAAGTTCCATCCATGTTGCTACACATAGCCAGATTCCATTCTTTCTCATTGCCATGTGGTTTATCTATACAGTGCAATACTACATGATATTTTCTTTGACAGTGCCCAGTCTACTGATGAGCTCATCAAAGGCATTCTTTATTTTTGTTACAGTGTTTTTTTTAATTTCTAACATTTCCTTTAGATACTTCTGTAGAGTTTCCATCTTTCTGCTTACATTTACCCATCTGTTCTTGAATATTGCCTGCTTTTTCCAATTGAGCCCTTAACATATTAATCATGTCTGTTAATTCAAAACTCTTTGTCATATCTGAGTCTGGCTCTGATACTTGTTTTTTTTTTTATCTTAAGACTATGGTTTTTTCTTGCTTTCAATGTGCCTTATAAATGTTCTGTTAAAATTCAGGCATGACGTTTTGTGTAATGGTACTGACATAAATAGCGTTTAATATGAAGTTTTGTTGTAATCCAACTGGGAGCTGGATTTAATGTTTGTGGTAGTTGTAGGTGTCAAAGACCTCACATTTTCCTAGTGTCCTTGACTATTGTCTCCCCTTTGTCCTTGGTATATCTTAAGGACTACTCCTCAGAAAGAGTCTACATCTTGCAGATCTTTCATTTATAATCCACTCTTATTATACTAAAGTCTGATGGCATGGTGGCAAGGTGTCAGATAGAGGATACATTCTGTTAACTTGTGATTAAATCTTAGCTTTTTAGTGGGCCTGTGACCCTGGGCCGTGTCCTTTACAGTGTGTGATAGCATCTCTCTTTTCGTAAGATGGAAAGGCTTGAGAAGGCTCAAGTGAGAGAAAGGCCTCTTCCCCAGATGGGATAAGACTCTGATAAAGTGTTTTCCCCTGGAGAGCAGGCCCTTGTTATAGAGACAGCTCTGTTTGGAGAATACTCTGTTATGGACAATGCAATGTTTACTCTCCCCTCCCCTGCCAGAATCATGTGGGAATTGTTTTGGACCCTATACCATAAGATCCTGGAGGGATTCGCAGAGGTAAGAACCCATGAAAGTGAGTTCCTCCTTAGACTATGATCCAGAAGTCTCTCCCTCTCAAGGTAGTCCACATTCAGCCTCCAGCAATTCCTCAAAATTACCTTTTAAGTACATGGAGTTTCTCCTCCACGTAAATAGATCTTTGGCTGTGCCTCTCTGGATTTCATTCTTTTTTATGGTTGAATACTATTCCATTGCATATATGTACCACATCTTCTCTTTTTTTAATATAATTTGTTGTCAGATTGGTTTCCATATAACACCCACTGCTCATCCCAACAAGTGCCCTCCTCAGTGCCCATCACACATTTCCCCTCTCCCCATTGATCAGCGTTTTCTTATTGTGAGGATGGGAGTGAAGATTCTAAGCTTTTTACAGTCAGAGCTTAAACCAATCGTCTGATGAGTTTTTAAAACTATCATCTTGTAGCTTATTTGGCTGATTCTCACTTTTAGGGCTGGTGAAACAATCTTTTGTAACTTTCTTCAACCTAACCAGAAGCCAAAGNNNNAATTTTTTTTTTTTTTTTAATTTGAGTATAGTTGACACTCAATGTTAGTTTCAGGTATACAACATAGTGATTCAACATCTCCGTACATTATGCTGTGCCTATCACAAGTGCAGCTATTATCTGTCATCATACAACACTATTACAATACTATTGACTATATTCTCTGTGTTGTTCCTTTTATTCCTATGATTTATCCATTCCATCACTGCAAGCCTGTATCTCTCACTCCCCTTTACACATTTTGCCCATCCCCCCATCCCCCACCCCTCGGGCAGCCATCAATTTGTTTTTGGTTTTTATGGGTCTGATTCTGCTTTTTGTTTGTTTATTCATTCGTTTTCATTTTATTTTTTTAATTTTTTATGTCTTTGTTTTATTTTGAGAGACATAGACAGAGAGCAAGCGGGGGAGAGGCAAATAGAGAGGGAGACACAGAATCTGAAGCAGGCTCCAGGCTCTGAGCTGTCAGCACAGAGCCTGACGCAGGGGAGCCCGATGCAGGGCTCGAACCCACGGACTGTGAGTTCATGATATGAGCCGAAGTCGGACGCTTAACCGACTGAGCCACCCAGACACCCCTTTGTTTTCATTTTAAATTCCACATATGAGTGAAATCACATGGTATTTGTCTTTCTCTGTCTGATTTATTTCACTTAGGATAATACCCTCTATGTCCATCCATGTTGTCCAAATGGCAAATTTTATGTTTTTTGTGGCTGCATAATATTGTTTCACACACACACCCTACATCTTCCTTATCTGTGTGTCTATCAGTGGACACTTAGGTTGCTTCCATATTTTGGCTACTGTAAATAATACTGCAACAAAATAGGGGTGGGTATATCTTTTCAAATTAGTGTTTTAGGTTTCCTTGGGTAAATATCCAACAGTGGAATTATTGGATCATAGGGTAGTTCTATTTTTAATTTTTTGAGGAACCTCCATACTGTTTTCCACAGCAGCTGTACCAATTTGCATTCCCACCAATGCACATCCTCGCCTGCACTTATTATTTCTTGTCTTTTGGGTTTTAGCCATTCTGACAGGTGTAAGGTGATATCTCATTGTGGCTTCAATTCGTATATCCCTGATGATGAGTGATGTTGAGCATCTTTTCATGTGTCTATTGGCCATCTGGATATCGTCTTTGGAGAAATGTCTAGTCAGGCCCTCTGCCTTGGCTTGAGTGTTAATGCTGGCAGAAGAAGGCCTTGGGTCCTTACAAGTCATAGAATTGGGATAGAGAACCTCAAAGATCTGCACATCTGTGAAAGCATAGTTTAGCAAAAAGTCCACCAGCAGAATAGTGACATATCAAAGAAACTTCTCTTAGTCTAGGCTGTAGATGAGCCTTAATTAGGATGTGGGTTCAAATGCCTATAAGAAAGACCAAAAAAAGTGGAAAAGTGGACGAAATGCAGCCCAGAGTGCACTGTGGTGGCCTCACCTAGCTCCTCAAGGAATCTGCACGTTCTGAAAGACTCTTGACAGAACTGGTCACTGCAGCAGGCCAGTGTTGCACCTCTTCCACAAAGGTGTGTGCTCACCCGTGAACANACCTCAGAGAGAACTACAAAGGTTGTAATGTTAGAAAACTACTTGTTATGAATGTGATAGCTAAACAACAGGAAGATGAGCCAAAGATTTTATATCCAACTAAGTTAACTCTAAGGCATAAATGCAAGCTATAATGAATGTGCAAGACTCGGGAAATATTCGTTCCAAGATGCCTTACTAATGGATTTAATGGAAATAAAAATGCTTCAGATAACCAAGAAATCAGAGGAGACATTTGGCATATGTTTAATGATGAGCTGTAACTGTGTTAACTTGTAAAGCTAAGAATAAGTGAGGGAGGTAAAATGACAGAATAGAGGCAAATATTTTATACTCTGAAATATAGATACGACACAAGTAACAAAAATGGGTGTAGAAAGAGGACATAGATACTAACTAGGAGTAAGAAGATATAGGTTTAAATTAGAGGCTGGGTCAGAAGGGGGGGGGCGAAGGGAGGATACTAGCAAATTTTGTTATGACTCATGAAGGAAATCAAAGAAAGTATCTTTAAAAGGAGGATAAAAGTAGATCTGATACAGTCTCCCAGCTTAGAACCTTTGTACTCACTTACTTTACACTGGTGTCTTCATGACTAGCTCCCTTTGTTCAGACATCATCTGTCTCAGTGCGGCTTACCCTTACCGCCATGTTTAAACCTCCTCCCTCCACCCTATTCCTGTTTCCGGCTGGATTTTTTCATAGCTCTTCTCATCTTATAATGTGCTATATAGTTTATGTATGCATTTGTGCTTATGATTAAAGAATCATCTACCTCCTCTCACTAGAAGACACACTCCATGAAAGCAAGAGTGTCTGTCTGATTTGTTCACTCATCTATCCCAAGTACCTAAAATAGTGCCTGGCCCAAAGTTGGCACCCAATACATATTTTTTAAATGAGTTGATTACTTAGTTAAGAGTGTCAGGGAAGTTTTCTTTAGTGAATGGATATTGAGTCTGAGACCTGAAAGATGAGTTGAAAGAATAATAGGGAGAACGTGATAGTCAGAGGAAACACAGGTAAAGACCCTGGGGCGGTGGGGCAAGAAAGGGGCAATCACGTGAAGCCTTGAGTGCCGTTGTGAAGAGATGACTCCATCCTTTTGCCTGCCCTCAAGGAGCTCTTCGCAAAAGGGGAGAGAAAAATAGTAATTTAAACAGGTGATTATTAGATACGTTGTAAGTGCACTAGGAAGGGTTTGCACAAAGAACTAAAATAAAACCTTGACGAGGCAGCTATTAATTCTTCCTCGGGCAGTGAGGAAGATTTTACAAAGAAGGTGACATTCGAGCTAGATCTCAGGCTAGAGAGTGACATGATGAAAGTGTTTTAAGAAGATTAATCTGGCAATAGTATGGAAAATGGATTGGAATATGGATGGACTAGAGGCACAGAAACCGTCTAGCCCATGGCAGTAGGCCAGGTATGAGGTGATGAAGGCATCTATAGGAATGGAAAAAGGACAAACCTGAGAGACATTTGGAAGGAAAAATTGACGGGAGCTAAATGGATTCTTGGCTTTAAGCCTTTCAGGAGGTAATGCTTCTTCCTTAGTAATAACCATGAAAAGATTCAAATTGACCTGTTATGTAATTGCCTACTCTGACTAGAATTTCTAGCTATGGCTGTTCTCCAAAAGTTTCTGTTATTGTGATTGATACTTGTTGGACCTTAATTTACATTAAGATGGTTTTAGACTCTAAAGGTTGGGAAGCTCTCAAAAACATAATTTTGACTATGAACCAGCAAATGATTCTATTAAAGTATATCTGCTGCCGAAGTGAGCACCAAATTATTCTATTAAAGGAGAAAGGGAAACCATGGGCTACATGGGAAGTTTTACAATGAGCTCATGGTTCCCTTTCAAAAAGAATAATATGAAAAGAAGGGCGAAAATAACAGGGGCATGTGCCTAAAGGATTAGTATTTGGAAGCATAAGGCCCAGAATTACCTCAGGCTTGTGGAAAGACATACTTGCAAAGAGAACATGAACAGTATTTTGACTCTGCTCTCAGAAAGAAAAAATACATGTGTCCTGGCATGCATAAGCTAGAAGTCAGATGATATCATTACACTACTCTCAATGATCAAAGGAATTAAGGAGAATAGGAGAGGTGCTTTAAGACTGGATTTATGTAAATATATTACCGTTTCTAACAAAGACAAAGAAGGAAGAGTTTTCAGTCTATTCCTCAAGTATCTCCTGGGCTGGATTATAGAACAGATTTTCAAGTTGTGTACTTAGAAAATTACAAATTATCAACAAAGACAGTACACACAAGTGTAATTTTTATTTTTAAAAAGCTTATTAGGAAGAAAAAATAAAAAGCTTCTTAGGGGTAGTTTATGGAAATTTGGCAGATATAATGTGCATTAAGTGAATGAATGAATGAAATTTAAGCAAGATTTTAACAAAGTTTTCCTGAAACCTTCTTGAACAAAAATTATAAATCTATATTTTGATAGATTTGATAATTAATATAATTATGTATTAATTAATTAAAATACCATAATCAAAGGGAACTGGTTAAGAGACCATAGGCAAAGGAAGAGCTTTTGTTGGCCTTCTGCAAAGCTTACCTTNGCTTACATTTCATTTGACCTGAATATTTTTATTACTTACTGAAGTGAAGAGTTACAACAGACATCTTACCAGATTTAAAGAAAATAGGAGGTTGGGAGAAAGATAACTCAATTGAATTCCCACAAACATTTGTGGAGTTTTACAAAGCACTAGAACCATGCTAGATGTTAAAAATACAAAAATTAATGAGACATACATTTTCTATTGAGGAGCATCCAAGTATTACTTGGAGGAAAGATATAAAAACATAGTTTCATCGAAATGTATGAAGAAGGAAGATAGAGACATAAACAGAATATTATGAGAGAACAAAAGAAAGCTTCATTCTGGGAATTTAGGGAAGAATTCTTAGATGAAATGATATCTCTACTGATTCTTGAAATATGAATAAAAGGCAG
>NW_027532740.1:79165-83385 GCF_008692635.1 Crocuta crocuta | reverse complement strand
GACTTTCCTACTCTGAGAGAACAAAGGGCATGGACAGGAGTTTCTTAGAATCAGGAAAAGAGTACAGTGAGTCTGGCAAACAATAAGCAATGAAGACTCTTGAATGCTGAGAACAAACTGAGGACTGATGAGTGTGGGGAGGAGGGGCGGTGATGGTCATGGAGGAGGGCACTTGTGGGGATGAGCACTGGGTGTTATATGGAAGCCAACTTGACAATAAACTATTTATAAAAATAAATTAATTAAAATTAAAAAAAATAAGCAATGAAGTACAAGGAAGAAGTGAGGCTGAAATGTAACTCAGGATCAGATAAAAGAAGGCATTATATAACATGATAAAGAACTTGGACTTTACCCTGAAGGCCTTAGGGATCCATTCAGAGGGAATGACATACCAACAAATCTATTTTAGTTCACTCTTCCTATAGTGTACAAAATGGTTTGAAGGGAGGGCAAATGTGTATATGGATAGATCAATTAGGAGGCTATTACACACAGTCTTTGGGTGAGAAGTAGCCGTGGGCTTTGACTGGGATGGTGGCAAGTAAAGCTGTAATGCAGTGGGTCAGGTTTGGGAATTTTTTAGGGAGTAAAAGTTATGATTTGATAATTGGCCATAGGGGAGAAATTTTAAAGAGGAAGTATCAATTTGAAGCATAGATTTCAGATTGAGCCAGTTATAGAACTGATTGGATGTTACTAGAATTGACTGTGAAGAAGAGATGATGACTAAGAGTTTTCTAAAAGCAACAAAAGCATTGTATTATTTTGCTATTGCTGCATACCAATTTTCCAGACACTTGGTAGATTAAACCAATACGCACTTATTAGCTCACAGTTCTATAGATAGGATACCAGGTGTGGCATGACTGGCCAGTATATTAAAGGCTGAAATGAGGGTATTGACCAGCCTGCATTCCTTTCTCGAGGCTCTGGCTAAGAATGCAGATTCAGCTTCAGATTGTTGGCTGAATTCAGTTCCACGTGGCTGTTGTACTGAGGTTGTTGTTTCCTTCTTGCATGTGATTTGTTACTCACTCTCATCTCCTTGAGACTGTCTACATGACTTGTCCCGTGGTCCCTCCGTCTTCAAAGCCAATGGAGAATCTCCTTGACAGCAAATCCCTTCTGGTTTCACATCTCTTTCACCAGAAAGAACCCCGTCCCTTTTAAGGGATGGCTGGATAAGGACAGCCCAACCAAAGATGTTTCTAAAAGTCATCTGTGCCATATACATTGCTTAATCACTCAGGTGAAATCCTACCATATTCATACTCTAAGGGAAGGTATTATAATTTGGCAAGGATCGCTGGAAGTCATTTTGGAATTATGCCTATCACAAGCATCAAGTCATAGATTCAAAAAGTGCTGTAACTCAAAGCAGAATAAATACAGAGAAAACCTTATCTAGGTGTATTTTGTAAAAACTGCTAAAAATGAAGAAAAAGATAAAAAACATAAAAGTAGTTGGAAAAAAAACTTATAGGGAGCAACAGTTAGATTGGCTCGACAGAAACAACATGAAGATAATGGAATGATATCTCCAAAATGCTGGAGGAAGTGACTGCCAATCTAAAATTCTATATCCAGTGAAAATAGCCTTCAAAAATGGAAGTAGGGATGCCTGGGTGTCTTAATCAGTTAAGCATCTGACTCGATGTTGGCTCAGATCATGATCTCAGGGTTCATGGGATCAATCCCTGTGTTGGGCTCTGTGCTGGCAGCGTGGAGCCTTCTTGGGATTCTCTCTTTCCCTCTTTCTCTGACCATCCCCTACTCATGCTCTCTCTCTTTCAAAATAAATAAATAATTGTTCTAAAATGTAAGTAAAAGCTGTTTTTAGATGGTTCAAAAGTTAGGAAATCTGCCACCAACTCCAAAGGAAATATTAATGATCTTCCAGCAAAAGTCAAATGATCCCAAATAAAAGCTTGGAGCTATAAGATGGAATGAAATGTGAGGAGGTTTAATATATGAGTAGATCTGAATGCCCATTGATTGTATAAAACAAAAATAGTAATGTCATGTCATGTGGGATATATGTGTGTTAATTAAAACACACAACAGTAGTTGAGGAAGGAATATAAATGGAGTGAATATAAATTCTCTAATTTGCATTATAATTTAATAAATTGAAGATACATGTTATAAGTCCTAGAATAACTCCTTTTTAAAAACCAGTAAAAGAATGTATAATAAACAAGTCAGCAAAGGAGGAGGTTTAATGATACAAATTACCTAATAAGTATAAAACCAAACGAGAAAATGTAACAAAATAGGCAAGAGAAATAGAAAGCAAATATTGATATAGTAAAGTTCAAATATATGAATAATTATGTTAAATGTAAATGAACCAAACATTAATTATAGGACGAAGAATATTAAACTGTTTAAAAAACAAAATATAACTATGTGCTGTTTATAAAAGACGCAAGTTAAATGTGCATATGTAGGAAGATTGGAAGTAAAAGGGTGGAAGAAGTATACAAAGGCAACACCATCCAAAAGACAACGGATGGAGATATATTAATAACAGACAAATTTGAAGGTTTTTTTCTAGGAAAGAGTACAGCCACCCCCTTTTCAGGGCTCCCCTTATTAGGGGTCTTTCCACAGCCACCTGGGATCCTGTTTAGTGGCAGTTTTATCTGAAGCCACCCTCAACAAACAGACCTACCTGAGATGTATCTTGCTTTCCTCGTCAAATGTCAACGCTACTGAGGATTTGAACCAAGCTGATATACTGTATGTATAAATACCAGTAGCCAGATCGCATGGTGACAGGATCCCTGTGTTGCCTAAATCCAGAAATTGACTTAATTTGGAAATCTCAGGCTCTAAAGTCAGTTAGTAAAGAAATGCTCAAAGTTGACTTTAAGGTAGGAATATTTACTAGACATAGAGATATTTTGTGATGTCCTTTTTATGCACACAGAAAAATTGATGATAATCCTGGGCCATAAAATAAGTCTCAAAAGCTTGAAACAATTACAGTTATACTAGCTGTTTGTTTGCCTTTGTTCACTTCATAGTGAAATGAAGGTAGAAAACAATAATGAGAAAACTGGAAAGTCTCCCTAAAATATGTAGTATACTTTAAAACAAATTTTTATGTTTTATTTATTTCAGAGAGAGAGACACACAGCGTGAGCAGGGGAGGGTCAGAGAGAGAAGGAGACACAGAATCTGAAGCAGCTCCAGGCTCTGAGCTGGCTGTTAGCACAGAGCACGATGTGGGGCTCGAACCCATGAACCGTGAGATTATGTCCTGAGCTGAAGTCGGATGCTTAACCAGCTGAGCCACCCAGGTGCTCCTTCTGCCCATTTCTTAACAAGATTATTTGTTTTTGTGTGTGTGTGTGTTGAGTTTGATACATTCTTTCTATATTTTCGATACCTCCACATCCTTGTTATAACTTGGTATTGTCACTTTTTAATTTTTTTAAATAATTCA
Organism: Crocuta crocuta; assembly: GCF_008692635.1. Lineage (NCBI taxonomy): Eukaryota > Metazoa > Chordata > Mammalia > Carnivora > Hyaenidae > Crocuta > Crocuta crocuta. The sequence continues at coordinate 79,931 of NW_027532740.1, read as the reverse complement.
TTTTTGAGAGAGAGAGAGAGCGCGCACAAGGGAGTGGGAGGGGCAGAGAGAGAGGGAGAGATAATCCCAAGCAGGCTCCGTGCTGCCAGTGCAAAGGCTGACCCAGGGCTCAATACCATTGAACCATGAGATCGTGACCTGAGCCAAAACCAAGAGTTGGACACTTAACCTGTCGAGCCCTCCAGGTGCCCCCCATGAATTGCACTCTTAAGTATTTCCTCAGATGATCTGAAAACTATCAAATGCAAAATGTATTTTTGGGAGTATAGAAGGTGTGGAAACTTCAACTGTGTGTGATCTGAAACAATCAAACTGTTGATTGTTGACTGGTGATGAGTGAGAAAGACAAATATTGAGGACAGGAGGCTTCACATTTTATTTTCTATATTTCTGTGTTGTGTAGATTTTTCTTTCTTTTCTTTTTANTTATATTTGTCTGTCTTCCCTATTAGACTGTGAGTTTCTTGAATGGTGGCAGGGATTGCTGACTTATTTATGTTTCTTTTCCCAGTATTTAAGAAAGTACCTGTTAGGGGCACCTGAGTGGCTCAGTCAGTTAAGCATCTGACTTCAGCTCAGGTCATGATCTTATTGTTCATGGGTTCNCATGCTCATTAATATTTGTTAGGTGAAATAATGAAGAAATGAATATATATATATATAAGTATATATATATATATATACTTAGAGTGGTTTAGAGTGGTTTAGAGTGGTTTCCTGGGGGAGCAATCCAATATAAAGGGAGAAGAGTATTTGATTAAGAATT
>NW_027532740.1:71334-78898 GCF_008692635.1 Crocuta crocuta | reverse complement strand
TGGGAAATTATATCCTTGATCCTAAATTACTACTTTCAGGAACCAACAACCAGAAGGAAGTGTGGCACATATGTGTGGCTACAGAAAACAACACAGAATTCACTGTGGATCCTGCAATTTGAGGGGTGAACTTGAGTTGGGTTTGTGGCAGTGACTGATAAGACAAAATAACTAAAAAATTAATCATCCATATTGACTGTCATACATAGACTCCCAAACTGACAAGTGCGCATTAAGAAAACAAATATAGTCGGAGTGCCTGGGTGACTCAGTGGGTTAAGTGCCCAATTCTCGGTTTTGCCTTAAGTCACAATCTCACTTAAGTCACAGTCTCACGGTTCATGAGATCAAGCCCTGCCTTGGGCTCTGTGCTGATAGTGTGGAGCTTGCTTGGGATTCCCTCTCTCCCTCTTTCTCTGCTCCCCCCACCACCCACCACATCTCTCAAGCTCTCAAAATAAATAAACTTAAAAAAAAAAAAGAATTGAGCACTAAACCAGGGGTTTGAAAAATTGTACTTTGAAGGACCAAATAGTAAATATTGTAGACTTTATAGGCCACATATGGTCTTGGTCTCATATTCTTTTTTGTTTTTTTTTACAACCTTTTATTCATTCATTCATTCATTCATTTTTGAGAGAGGGAGAGAGAGAAAGAATGGGCAGGGGAGAGGGGGAGATAATTTATTTTTTTAATAATTTATTTTTATTTTTTATTTTTTAATAGTTTATTATCAAGTTGGTGTCCATATAACACTCAGTGCTCATCCCCACAAGTGCCCTCCTCCGTACCCATCACCCCTCTTCAGAGGGGGAGAGAGTCTAAACCAGGGCCCACACTCAGCACAGAACCTGACATGGAGCTTGATTCCATGACCCTGGTATCATGACCTGAGCTGAAATCAAGAGTCGGATGCTCAAGTGACTGACCCACCCAGGAGCCCCTCTAATCCTTTAAAACTATAAAATCCATTCTTAGCTTGTGGCCCATACAAAACTAGGCATGGACCATAATTTGCCAGCCTCTGTCTTAGATAATAGCTGTAGGTAGGAGTTTGGGAAACAAGAGACCATAGAGAACATAAATGTAACTGAGATACCAGCAGAAGCCTCACCATTCTCTGCCCCTTGCCTACACCCATAAAATATCAATAAATTTGACTTCAGCTCCTCATTTCGTAGCCTGTTATTTTGGAACCCTCCCCAAGTCAGCAGCATATACAGTTACATCTCTAGCTATGGCCTCTGAATCTATGATTGGTGTCATCCCACATCAACATGAAATTCAGTTCCTTCCTCAGTTTACACCACACACACACATGCACATAACACTGAAAATAATCACTGTGCATTTGGTGACCTTAAGAGGTTATTGTGAAGGGTCACATCAAGCATCATACACCTTCTCAGTAGTTGGATGTCTTACTCCCTCTTTTCCCACCGGACAAATTAATTCTTTTAAAGGTATTATGCAAATGAAGTGGTTTTTTTATTAATCTTTCTGAAATCGTGACACTCAAGTAGTCGCCAACTCTAAGCAGGTGTATCAAGGTACTTTTACCAACAGACATATTTTATCCCCAACAATAACCTTTAAAGTAATGATGATGATAATAATACTATGGGACAGAGTTCTAAGTACTTTAGTCTTTATATTAAACCCATTAAGTATTATTATTATCTTCATTTTACAAAACAGGAAACCAGAGTAACTGAGAGTTTAAGTAACTTGCTCACAATCACACATAATCAGTGGGGAAAAAAAGTTGTAAGAAGTCAGGTGAGCGTGATCAATAGTGTCACAAGAGAAGAGGGCCCACAGGATGAGACCCGAAAAGCAATTCTTTAATGTGATTGTAACGTTAAAGTTACTGAATTTGGGGGGCGCCTGGGTGGCTCAGTCAGTTAAGCATCTAACTTCAGCTGAGGTCATGATCTCACCATTCGCGAGTTCCAGCCCCACATGGGGCTCTGTGCTGATAGCTCAGAGCCTGGAGCCTGCTTTGAATTCTGTGTCTCCCTCTCTCTCTGCCCTTCCCTCATTTGCACTCTGCCTCTCTCTCTCTCTCAAAATTAAGTAAACATGAAAAAAAACTTTAATTAGTTAATTTTTAAAGAACCACTAAAGTTAAATAGTATGTTAGAAGCAAGATTACAAAGCATAAAAAAAGAGTATGTAGTGAGAAAATGGAAGTGATGGTTATAGACCACTTATGCTTAGCTTTTCAGAAATTTTCCTTTGTTTAAGACTCTGAGTTGAGATAATTAAATCTATTCTTTCCTATAGTTACATCTGGTATATTCCTACAGCCTCATAAAAGTTGTTTATATCGTTACTAACTCTCTCTTCTCACTGTCAAATGTCCCAGGATGTGGTGCTGCAGGCTGCCCCACCTACAGGGCAGGCTCCAGAATCTGCTGAGGGGAGGAGTCACGTGCTCGGCCTTCCGACAGCCCAACTTTAGAATCTTATTTCCGTTAGCCATCCATTGGCACCATACAGCCTCCAAGTCTCTGAATTGTGCTTGGCAGCAACACGAGGATCATTTTGGTAAGATATATAGAGACAGATACTTTATTTTTTTAAGTTTTTATTTTCATTCCAGTTAGTTAACATATAGTGTAATATTAGTTTCAGGTGTAGAATTGAGTCAACACTTCCATACAACACCTGGTGCTCANCCACCCACCCACCCACACACCCACACACCCACCTACCCACCCACTCCTCCTCCCTGGGAACTATCAGTTTGTTCCCTATAGTTAAGTCTGTTTCTTGGGTTGACTCTTTTTTTTTTCCCTTTGTTTTTCTTAAATTGCACATATGAGTGAAATCATATGCTATTTGTCTTTCTCTGACTGACTTATATTGCTTAGAATAATATACACACTAGCTCCATCCATGTTGTTGCAAACGGCAAGATTTCATTCTTTTTGATTGCTGAATGGCATTCCATTGATAAAGCCCACAGAAATGAAATTCAACATCTTAACCATGTTTGAGTGTACAGTTCAAGTGTTAACTATATTCACATTGTGTGATATCAGATACTTCTTATGTGGATTGCAAATATTTTCCATGCAATTGTGAGGATCTCTAGCCACTTATTTCCAAGATTATCCTACAGGTTCCAAGAAAGACAAGAATAATAAACAGCAGCAGTAAAATCTCATCCCAGCAAAAGAGAAGGGAACATTGCTCCACTCCATCCCACTCTGTCTCCCTCTCTCATATAAGGGGAAAAAAAAAAAAGAAAAGAAAGCCTCAGTATATAGGCAAGAAGGTTTCAAAGGCATAGACTGGGGATGATACAGCCAGGTAAGGTATTAGGTAGCACGAGTGAAAAAAAGCTTTACCCCTGTGTACTAGTTTCCTAACACTGCTATAACAAATTACCATAAACTAGTTGGCTTAAAATAATAGAAATTTGGGGCGCCTGGGTGGCTCAGTCAATTGAGCATTTGACTTTGGCTAAGGTCATGATCTCACGGTTCATGAGTTTGAGCCTCTCATCAGGCTCTGTGGTGAGAGTGCAGAGACTTGGGATTCTCTGTCTCTGTGCTCCTCTCCCCACTTGTGCTTTCTCTCTCTCTCAAAATAAATAAATTTTTTAAAAAGGTAAAAAACAACAACAAAAAGAAACAAATTTATTTTTTTCATAGTTCTGGAAGATAGAAGCCTGAAATCAAGGCAGGCAGGGATATGTTTCCTCCAAAGGCTCTAAGAAAGAACTCTTTCTTGCCTCTTCAACATTCTGGTAGTTGCTGACAATCCCTGGTGTTCCTTGACTTGTGGCAGCATCACTCCCCTCTCTGCCTCTGTCATCATATGGCTTCTTGCCCGTGTCTCCTCCGTGTCTTCAAATACCTCTCCTTATAAAGGTACCCGTTGTTGAATTTAGGGTCCATCCTAGTACAGTATGACCTCATCATATCTTGATCATCTTCAAAGACCCTATTTCCAAATAAAGTCTCATTCACAGGTACTAGAGATTAGGACTTCAACATCTTTTGGGGGAATACTGTTCAACCTATAACCCTGAAAAGGGACAAAAACAATTGTGAAGGCTACACTCCAAAGACATAGGCCCACTGTTCTCTCCACATACTAAGACTTCATCCAAATATTAGATAATGCCCTTCTCCTCCATACATTATACATTATAACCTGCCAGTGAGCCTCCAGTTAGAAGAACAGTGGATTACAGCTGGGAGAACTGCAGCAGATAGACTGTGAGGTGCAGCACAAAGAGAAGGCCAAAGGCCAAGAGGGAAGACAAAAACAAGGTCACTAGAGGAATATAATGTCTTTGGTACCCATAGAGACAAGAAACATCAGACCTAGCCCATGTCTTGGCCAGATTGGTGTAAATACTTACCTTAAAGTCCTGTTTACGTCAGTGGCTAGTGCTTTATACAACACTTATGCCTTTCAACAACAACAAGATTACAAAGCATGCTAAAAGGCAACAAATAAGAATTTGAAGAGACAAAGCACCATGAGAACTAGACTCACATGTGACACGGGTATGGAAATTGTCAGTCAGGAAATGAATGGTTAATATGTTAAGGACTCTAATGGAGAAGGGAGACAAAATGAAAGACGAGATGGGTAATGTCAGCAGAGTGATGAAAAATATAAGAAAGAATTTTCAAAATCAAAATCACAGTAACAGAATTGAAGAATNGGGCTCTGTGCTGACTGCCGGCTCAGAGCCTGGAGCCTGTTTCAGTCTGTGACTCCCTCTCTCTCTGACCCTCCCCTGCTCACGCTGTCTCTCTCTCTCTCTCCTAGAAATAAATAAAAAACATTAAAAAAAAAAGAGAGAGAGAGAGGGAGTGGAAGGGAGAGAGAATAAACAAAAACACATACAGTATTCAGACACTGTGGGACAATATTAAGGGATGGAGAAAGAAGCACCATGCAAATAATAATCAAACAAGGAGTAGCTATATTTCAGACCAAGCAGTGTACAGAACAAGGAAGATTATTAGGGGTAAAAAGGTACATGACATAGTGATAAAGGGATCAGTTCTTTAAGAGAACATGTAACCATTCTAAAAATGCAGAACCTAACAAGAGACCATCAAAGTACATAAAGCAAACACTGACAGAGATAAAATTAGAAATAAGCAAATCCACAATTGTCCTTGGAAATGTTAAAACCTCCTTCTCCGTTATTGATAGATTAAGCAGGCAGAAAATCAGTAAGGATATAAATACCCTGAATAGCACTATCAACCAACTTGACCTAATGACATTTATAGAATGATCCATCCAGCAAAAGTAAAGTACACATTGTGCTGAAATTTAAATGAAACATCCACCAAGACAGACCACATTCTGGGCCATAAAAAAAGCTCAACCAATTTAAAAGAATCTAAAAACATAGAGTATGTTATATACTCTGACCATAATGGAATCAACTAGAAATCAATAACAAAAAGACAGAAAAGTCTCCAATATTTGGAAATTAAGCTATATTCCAAAAAATATATAGGTATAAAGCCTCAAAGTTAAAAAAGATTTTGAACTAAAGGAAAATGAACATAGAGCCTATCAAAATTTATGGTAAGCAGCTAAAGCAGTGGTTGGAGGGAAATATGTAGCAATAAATGTATATATTAGAAAAGAATAAAGGTCAAAATCAATAACCTGTACTTCTACATTAGGAAATTAGATGAAGAAGAGCAAATTAAACCTAAAGCAAACAAAAGGAAGGAAATAGCAAAAAATTAGAGCAGAAATTCATGATACAGAAAATGGGAGGAAAAAACCAAGAATGTCAATAAATCCAAAGCTGTTTATTTGAAAATATCAATAAAATGGATAAGCCTCTAGCCAGATTAGCAAGAAAAGAAGGGAAGAGATATTACCAATGTAAAGAATTTTTATCACTGATCCTACAGATACTAAAAGGACAATAAGAGGAATACCAGAAACAACTTTATGCCCATAGATTTGATAATTTAGATGAAATGGACCAGTTCCTACAAATATACCACTATGGAGTGAATTGTTCCCTCCCACCAAAATTCACCTTGAAGCCCTAACTCCCCATATTACCGTATTAGAGATAGGGTCTTTAAGGAGGTGATTAAATGACATGATGAAGGCAGAGCCCTGAGCCAAATGAACTGGTGTCCTTATAAAAGAGGAAGAGTAGATATTTTCCAGTGATATCTCCCTACCTGCCCTCCAACCCTCTTTCTCTCATAAGGACATAGTAAGAAGGTAGCCATCTACAAACCAGGAAGAGAGCTCTCAGCAGGAACCAAATTGTCTGGTGCCTTTATCTTGGACTTCTAGCCTCCAGAACTGTTAGAAAATAAACTTCCATTGTTTAAGCCAACCAGTCTATGCATTTTGTTATGGTGGCCTGAACAAACTAAGACACAAAATACCAAAACTTACTCAAGAAAAACTATATAACTTGAATAGTACCAAATCTATTAAAGAAATAGTAGTAAAAAAAAACAAAAAACAGAACACAAAACTTTGAAACAAGAAAACACCTGGCCAAGATGGTTTCACTCATGAATTCTACCAAACATTTCAGAAAGAAATGCCACCAATTTTATATATTCTCTTCCAGAAAATAGAAGAATAAAGGACACTTCCAAACTTATTTTTTGAGATCATCATTATCCTAATACCAAATTTAGACAAAGACAATAAAAGAAAGGAAAACTATAGATGAGTATTCATGAACGTAAATATAAAAATCATGCCAGAATATCAACAAATTGAATCCAATGATATATAAAAAAGATCAAGGCCAGCTAGGGTTCATCCCAGGAATACAAGTCTCTTTCAGCATTAAAAAAAAATCAATGTAATCCACCACATGCATAGACTAAGAAACACCATATAATCATCTCATTAGGTTCAGACAAACAGTTTAACAAAACTCAATACCCATTTATTGTAAGAAGCTAAACAAATTGGGAATAGAAAGGAATTTTCTTAACCTAATAAAGGATATGTATGAAAAACATACAATGAGCCTCATACTTAATGTCAAGAGATTGAATTCCTTCCGCCTAAGATCAGGACTAAGAGAAGGATCTCCTTTTCTCACCACTTGTATTCAACATTGTTTTTGGAAATCCTAACTAGTGCAATAAAGCAAGAAAAATAAAGACATGCATATTAGAAAGGAAGAAATAAAACCTATTTTGCAAATTATATATCTATGTAAAAACACCCAAAGGAGCTACAAAAATTTCATGAAAGTAAGTTTAATAAGGTTGCATGATACAAGGTTAATATACAGAAGTCATTTGCTTTCCTATAACAACTAACAGCTGCGATTTGAAATTAAGAAATCAATACCATTTATAATAGCACCAAAAAAGCTAAGTACTTAGGTTAAGTAGTTAAATATTTTAGAGTCTGTATGCAGAAAACTGCAAAACACTGATGGAAGAAATGAAAGAACTAAATCACTCAATATTGTTGAAATGAGAATTCTCAACATGATCTATAGATTTGATGTAATCCCACTCAAGCTTTTTTTGTAGATATCAACAAACTGATTATAAAATGTATGTGGAAAGGAAAG
>NW_027532740.1:71042-71263 GCF_008692635.1 Crocuta crocuta | reverse complement strand
AGACCCAAACAAATACAGTAAACTGATTTTTGACAAAAATGCAAATTCAATTCTTTGAAGATATTTTTTTCGAAAAGTGGTGCTGGAACAATTAGATATCCATATGCAAAAAAACAAAACCAAATCAAAATGCTGACACATCATAATTGGTGTAACTATTAACTCAAAGTTGATTATGGGTCTAAATATAAAATGCGAAACTATAAAAGTTGTGTAAGAAA
>NW_027532740.1:68922-70979 GCF_008692635.1 Crocuta crocuta | reverse complement strand
ATCAGCATTCAAGAGTCTCTCATGGTTTGCCTCCCTCCCTCTCCTCAACTATTTTTCCCCTTCTCCTACCCCATGGTCCTCCTTTAAGTTCCTCCTAATCCACCTATACATGCAAACATATCATATCTGTCCTTCTCTGCCTGACTTATTTCGCTCAGCAGTATAACTGATTAAGGGGACAATGATAAACTGGACTCTATCAAAATTCAAGACATTTTTTTTTCTGGCAGACACTGTTAAGAGAATGAAAAGAAAAGCCACATACTTGGAGAAAATTTTTGCAAACCACATATCTGAGTAAAGACGTGCATGCCAAATATATAAGACCTGTTAGAACTTAATAAGAAAACAACGCACTTTTTAAAAGGGTGGGAAGATCTTGGGGCACCTGGGTGGCTCAGTCGGTTAGGTATCCGACTTCAGCTCAGGTCATGATCTCACAGCTTGTGGGTTTGAGCCCTGCATAGGGCTCTATGCTGACAGCTCAGGGCCTGGAGCCTGCTTTGGATTTTGTTGTCTCCCTCTCTCTCTGCCCCTCCCCCACTCACAGTCAGTCTCTGTCTCTCTGTCTCTCTCTCTCTCAAAAATAAACATTAAAAAAAATTAAACAATAAAAGGGTGGGAAGATCTGAACAGGCATTTCATTACAAAGGATGTAAGTATGGCAGATAAGCATGTGAAAAGATGCTCAACATCATTTTCTTTAGGTAAATGCAAATTAAAGTGAAAAGGAGATACCATATACACCTATTGGAATAACTAAACCCCCCCAAAAAAACTGATAGTACTAAATGATGGCAACGATGCAGAGCAACAGAAACTCCTATACATTGCTGGTGATTATACAGAAATGGTACATCCGCTCTGGAAGACAGTTTGGCAGTTTCTTCTAAAATTAAACAGACTTGCTGGCAGTTGCACTCTGGGTATCTACCCATCTGATTTATAAATCCCACACATGATTAACAGCTTTATTCATAATAAGTGGGAAGTTACCCAGATATCCTTCAAAAGGTTGATTAAAAACTGTAGTACATCCATACAATGGAATACTATTCAACAATAAAAAGGAATGAGCTCTTCACACAATTAATGAGCTATTAATTCACACAACAGTGTGAATCTTAAATGCATTTTGCTACATGAAAGAAGCCTAACCATTACAAGCTACATACGTATGATTTCATTCATATGACATTCTGTTAAAGGCAAAACCATAGGGACAGAAAACAAATCAGGGGTTTGGGAGGTTGTAGTGTAACACAGGATTTTTTTAGGATATTAGAAACAATCTGTACGGCAATGTAGTAGCAATAACTACATTTGAAAAAAAAAAAACCTATAGAACTTTATAGCAAAAAGTGAAACTATACTAATTTAAATGTATACAAATTTTAGAAAATCAACCAGGAGGTCAGATCTGAAGATGGAATACAGCCTGTGATAAATGAAACCAGCTGTATTACAAGTATGTAACTATTGAAGGGAATGGATGGGAAGGTGCTGGCCTACATAATGTTGGAAAACAGGGTTTTGACTGGAAACTGTAAGGCTAAAGACAAAAGGAGCTATACATAAGCACTGTACTCTAGTTTTTAAAGTTGTTTCTTTTTTCTTTTTACTTTTAATAAAGTTTATTCATAAAATGTATTGCATTTAATAGCCACAATTGTAGGCTAGATGGGATTATTATAAGTTTTATTTTTGCAGAGATTGAGGTATTTTGGCCATTTGCTCAAACAAATAGCAAACTCTAAACCTCAGTGACGTTTCTCTTTCTTTTTTTTTAATAGTTTATTGTCAAGTTGGTTTCCATATAACACCCTGTGCTCACCTCCACAAGTGCCCTCCTCCATGCCCATCACCCCCCTTCCCCTCCCCTCTACCCCCACCAAGTTGTTTCTTATATGAAAACAGATTTACAGTTCCAAAACTGCTGTATATGTACTGGGATGAAACACACAAGAGCATGGCAGATGGTGGGAGCCAGGTTCCTCAGCATCAGAGAGTGTGGTTACAAATAAGCACAGGGGAAATGCTAGAATGAATCGTGGGGT
>NW_027532740.1:63320-68824 GCF_008692635.1 Crocuta crocuta | reverse complement strand
TGGGGTTCTGGATTAAAGTTGGAGACATCAATATGAACTTATGTCTGGCTTAATATAGATACAGCTGGATGCATACAGGAATAATTATAGATATGGTTTTTCACGAGGACAGTATATCTCCAAGCTCTGTCCATTGCGGGAGCCTGAAGCAGTGACACCTCAGTAGCAGTGAGTGCATTCAGTGACCAGATCTAATACTATTCTCCAGAGAAAGGAACCAAGCCTTCTGGGAGAAATGACTTCTTCTAGGGCTGGGTCAGGGAAAATACAAGATAAGCCTGGAGAATCTTGTGGTGCCAGAAGGTAAGGAAGTGCTAAAAAAAAAAAAAAAAAAAAAAAAAAAAAGAAAACAATNAAATAAGGAAGCAGTCAAAAGACAAAAGGATGGAGGTACAGGGACACTAGAGCCAACCTGAAAGAGTTCCCAGTGGCCAAAGCTGGAACAATTCGAGCAAGAAAATAAATAATATATATTGGATTCTGACCCAAAATAAAAAATAAGTGTCCATGGGTCCATGTTGATATAAGCAAATGATTGAAAACAAATGGGGAACGTAGAGACAAATCTCCTGTACAGGAGAATTCCAAATAATTTATGTCAGTATTTCCCCTCTTCCCACTATGGAGGTGGATCTTAACTCCCCAGTCCTAGCATGTAGGCTGCATTTAGTGACTTGCTGCCAAAGAATAGAATATGGAAAGAGAGAGAATAACTGTAAGTAGGGAAACCTGGCAAGCTCTACCTTGGCCAGGTATTAAAGGATAACATCATTAGTAATAAGTCCTATTACTAGCATGTCCCATTGATATGATGTGCTGAAAGGGGCACTTCACTTGTGTAGCCATTCTCCCAAAAACCTATATTATAGGCTATACTATAACCCCACTGTAACCATGAGAAAATCATCATACAAACCCAAATGGGGGAACACTAACAAAATCCCTAACCAGTATCTGTCAAGGTCATCAAAAACAAGGAAAGTCACCGCCCAGAGAAGCCTAAGGAGACATGATGACCAAGTCTAGAATAGAAAAAGGCCATTGAGGGGAAACTAACAAAATTCAAATAAAGTATGAGATTTTGGTAATTATGTATCAATATTTATTCATTAGTTGTGGCAAATTTACCAAACTAATATAAAATATTCATAATAAAGGGCTTTATTGGAACTCTGTATTTGTAGCTTTTCTGTAAATCTAAAACCATTCTAAAACTTAAAGCAAGTTTATTAAGAGGAAATTGGAGAAGGTAGTGGAAACATCAAGCCATAAGTTCCACTATGAAAAGGAATATGATTGAGGTGGGGTAGTAATGGGAGGGGTACATAGAGTGAAGGGGAACATTGTTTTAAGATGGAGGGATATTACAACATGTTTGCTGATGAGAACGATCCAGTAAGGAGGGAAATTTTGGTAATGCAAAGGAGGGGGGTGAAGCAATTTCAGAAGTGTAGTGCCTGTGTGGGAGAGAAGAGGTAGGATCTAATTCCTAAATGGAAGTGTTGGCTTTGGTTAAGTGCACACGTTTCAACCATAGTAACAGGAAGGAAGGTAGAATATATATGCACAGGTGCGGGTAAGTGGGTGGATGTGGAAGGAGCATGAATTTCTGGAGATTCTCTTCTAATTGCTTCTGTATTCTCTTTGAAGGAGTAAGCAAAGTCACCAGTTGCAAATGGGAAGGGAGAGGCGGTGCTGGCAGTTTGAGGAGAGAGGAGACAGTGTGAAATAGTCTTCGAGAGTGAGTGAGTGATTTTCCTAGGAAATTATGCAAGGATTGTTTGGCAGTGGTGACTACTCATTTGAGATTTTTGGTGATGGTTTTAAAACGAGAATAGCCATTGGAGTTTGGAAAATTTTCTCTGACAATGTTCAGCTGCTTGGCTGCAGGCACAAAGTGGGGACTTGAATTTTTTAGGAGTGGGGCTTTTTCAGGGAAGTATGGTGGAGGGAGAGAGAAGGGCACGGGAGTTAGGGTGTTTTCAAGGAACTGATTAAAATGACGGACCATTGCAGCTGGGCTCCATAGGAGAGAAATGAAAACATTAAAGGAGACAAGATGATGGATGACGAAAAGGAGGTTGTGGTCAATGGATTAGAGCTCTTGGTGGGGTTGAAGGAGTATCGGAGTGAGGAGTGCACAAATAATTGAACTGATAAGGGAACAAGATGTAGGATAGGGTGTTCAAAATAAAAATTATAAAGGTATTGCAATTAATGGTGATAAAGTTGTTAAGAATGCTGACAGCAGAGGAATGGCAATAAACGGATCATTATTTATTTATTTAAAAATAGAGCGACTCGGGAGATATTTGTTTAGAGTAATGAAGAGGGGTGGAGTTATCTAGGACAGCATGAGTTTCAGAGGAGCAAGGGAGCAACTATCCTCCCACTATGACTATAGCATTGTCTTGCCCTGCTAATGGTAACAAACCAGAACACTCTTTCCAAAATACAATCTGATGTCACAAGTCCAATTTTAAAAATCTCTTTGCGGAGGCCCACAGTGAAAGATGGTGGTTGCCTGAATGTGGCAGAAGAAAGCAGCAGAAAGGTCATATAGATTTTAGAAAGATTTAGGAGGTAGAATCAGCACACGTTGGTGATCAATTAAATGCAGATTATGAAAAAGATGAGTTAAGATGAATCCCAAGTTTCTTTTCTGTACTGATGTTTTGGCCTAGTTAATAAACATTTGTTTAGTGTCAATTGTGTCTATAGCTGAGAACTTCTAGAGACCCAAGATGTAAGATGTGGTATCCAAGAAACATACAATAAGTAAATAAATATAAGAAGTATGAATACCTTATGTCATATGCAAATACAAATTAAGTTGTTAACTACCAAATAATTTCAAAGAAAATGTAGGGTTGTTCAAGGAAGCTTCCTTGAGTAAATGAATTTTTACTAGATTTTGGAGTAAAGGATGGTCATTTAATTAGGGGAGCTTATAATTTCAAGGAGAAAGATGTCAAGTGCAAAGGCGAGAATGAACTCAGTCATGGGATGGACAGTAAGCATAGCAATTAGACTAAAATGAAGGGGATGTTCTAGAGCTTGCAAAGAGATTAAGTATAGCCACATAGGACATGTGATTCCACTACCATATGTATGTGCCTAGCAACTCCTAACCTGAAAACAGATATGTATGGCAGGTAGTAGTCAGGATTACTAGACAGTTAACAGATCAAGAGAAGGCCATGCTTAGTTTTAATGAGAGGATCCTTTTCATTTCTGATGTATAAGCTATATTAGAGTTACCAGTAAGGCAGCTTCAGCACTGCTCATTGATTTCCTCAGCAGACATTTAATGGGCACCTGCCAGAAACTAGACACTGTGATAAGTACTAAACATGCAGTGATGAAGAAGGCATACTCACTATCTTAAAGGTGCTCCTAGTCTTTGGTAAAGACAAACCTGTACACCCTCCTACACTGTTGGTGGGAATGTAAACTGGTGCAGCCCCTCTGGAAGACAGTGTGGAGGTTCCTCAAAAAATGAACAGTAGAACTCCCCTGTGACCCAGTAATAGCACTGCTAGGAATTTACCCAAGGGATCCTGGAGTGCTGATGCATAGGAGCGCATGGACCCCAGCGTTCATAGCAGCCCTCTCAACAATAGCCAAATCATGGGAAGAGCCTAAATGTCCATCAACTGACGAATAGATCAAGAAGATGTGGTTTATCTATATGATGGAATACTACATGGCAATGAGAAAGAATGAAATCTGTCCATGTGTAGCAACATGGATGGAACTTGAGGGTGTTACGCTGAGCAAAATAAGTCAGGCAGAGAAGGACAGATACCATATTTGCACGTATAGGAGGAACTTAACGGAGGACCATGGGGGAGAAGAAGGGGGGAAGAGGGAGGGAGGCAAACCATGAGAGACTCTTGAATGCTGAGAACAAACTGAGGACTGATGGGTATTGGGGGGAGGGGAAGGGGGGTGATGGGCATGGAGGAGGGCACTTGTGGGGATGAGCACTGGGTGTTATATGGAATCCAACTTGACAATGAACTATTAAAAAAAAAAGACAAACCTGTAAACCATTATAAGACAGCATGATAATGCTTTTAGGCGACACATAGGGTGCCGTAAGAACAAAGAGTAGAGGTACCTAACCCAAACTGAAGAGTTATATATGACTGCTTGTAAGATATAACCTCTGAACTGAGTCACGAATACAGAATAGGACTTAGGCAAGGAAAGAGGGGTGACAGAGTGAGGATAAATGTTCAAGTCAGAGGGAGCTGCATGTACAAGGACTTAAAGGCTGCAGAGAAGATGGCATATTATAGGCCTATATGGACTACTGCATACAGTGCGAGGAAGGGTTGGTTGAGAAAAAAGGTTTCAAAAGCTATTGAGGTAGTGATATTAGCAAGTCCTGAGAGCGCACCAGAAGTGGAAGAGAAGGTGATAAAGGATTTTATGCAATGAATTATTTTAGGAAGCAACAAGCACTTTCTGTAAAGGGCTAGATAGTAAATATTTTCAGCTTCATGGGTTGTGTACATATCTGTTTCATGGTCTTCTTTTGTTTTTGTCTTACAACATTTTTAGAATGTAAAAACCATGCTTATCTTGCAAGCTGTATGAAAACAGCTTGTGTTGACTGCCAGCTCAGAGCCTGGAGCCTGTTTCAGTCTGTGACTCCCTCTCTCTCTGACCCTCCCTGCTCACGCTGTCTCTCTCTCTCTCTCTCCTAGAAATAAATAAAAAACATTAAAAAAAAAAATTTAAAATGGCCATTCCTGCCTCAAGATTGTCAGTGTATAATAATTTTATTTTTTATATTTTGATCTGTCAGTACTTTACTGTTTTGAATGATATCAATCCAGAGTCCAATTTTTCAAATATTCTTTTTTCCGAAACTAGTTATTGAATAATCTATCTTTTCTCTACTGTTATGAAATGACACCTTTAACATAAACATATTTCCATGTATACTTGGGCTGTTTTAGAACTCTATTCTATTCCCTTCATCTGTTCACCTGTTCTGCACAAATACCATACTTTTTTTCTTTTAATTCTAGTTAGTCAACATATAGTGTAATATTGGTTTCAGGAATAGAAGTTAGTGATTCATCACTTACATACAACACCCAGTGCCCATTACAAGTGCCCTCCTTAATCCCCATCACCCATTTAGCCCATTCCCCTCCCCTGTCTCCCCTCCAGCAACCCTCAGTTTGTTCCCTATGGTTAAGAGTCCCTTATGGTTTGTCTCCCTCTCTGTTTTTTTCTTTTTTCAAGTACCATACTTTTTAAATGACTATAGCTTTATATGTTTTTTGTTTTGTAAGACAGTTCCCCCCTTGCCTTTCTTCTTATTTTTCAAAATTATAAGTTTATTAGTTTTGAATATGAATTTTGGAATTAGCCTGTCCAGTACATGAAAATTTCAGTGGGAATTTGGATTGGAAGTACATGGAATTTTATGTACTAAATTCTGGGAGAATGTGCATCTTTTAATTATTGAATCTGCCCACCTTAGA
>NW_027532740.1:58619-63286 GCF_008692635.1 Crocuta crocuta | reverse complement strand
GAGCATATTTCTCCATTCAGATTTCTTTCAATCCCTTTAGGATAACTTATATACATTTCTCTGTAAGCAGTCTTCCACATTTTTGTTTATACCCAGCCGCATTATAGTTTTTGTTCCTCTAATAAATTTGATCTCATTTTCATTTACCTTTTCTAAATTAGTAACCCAATACATAGGAAAGTCTTTGATTTTTTGGCAACTTTTTATTTTGGTATAACTTCAAACTAACAGAAAAGTTGCAAGAATAGTACAAGTACCTCCTTTATATCCTCCACCCACCTGTATTTCCTTTTAAAATACTTCATTGATTTCCTTTTCCAAATGTAGAACTCTGATCTGTTTCAAGTTTATCTTGGAGACCTGGTGACAATATGAGGTATGGACCCAATTGTGTCTTTTTTCCAAATGGCTATCTAGTTGTCCAAACGCCATTTATTTTAAAATTCATATTTTCCCAGTGATTATAGCTATCAGTTTATTAGATACCAAATTTCTATATGAATTTAGGTATCTTTTTGGACATGTTATATGCATGTGTTGTTTTATCTGCTCTTCCTATCCTATCATCACACTGTTTTATTTTTTTTAATGTTTTATTTATTTCTGAGAGAGAGAGAGAGNGGGAGCTTGTGTTCTCATAGCTCTTGTTTGTTTCTTGGTAGAAAACTTTTTGAAGGAAGTTTTCTGACTACTACTTACTGTTTTTAAGTTTTCCTAAATAAACAATTATTTCTTTTTGTAAAGTAATACATTAAATAACCTGCAAGAATGCTTTCCCCTAGAACTGCAATATGCAAACACCGTGATGCGCTTTGATTACGTGTGGCTTCGAGACCACTGCCGCTCAGCTTCGTGCTACAACTCCAAGACCCACCAGCGCAGCCTGGACACTGCCAGTGTAGATTTATGCATCAAGCCAAAGACCATTCGTCTGGATGAGACCACACTCTTTTTCACTTGTGAGTAGACAAGAGACTTTGCCCTCATTGGAGTATTCTTCTAAAGAACAATTATTTTGCAAAACTGGTTTGCCCCATTCCATAACAGAGAATTCTGTTTTTTTATTGACGTATAATTAACATAAAATGTTTTCTTAGTTTCAGGTGTATAACATTGACTTGACAATTCTGTACCTTACTCAGTGCTCACAATGCATGTAGTCACCATCTATGACCGTACAACATTATTACTGCATTATTGACTGTATATTCCCTATGCCATACCTTTCATCTCTGTGGCTTTTTNNNAAATTTCTATCTTGTATTTAAGGAACTGTTTTTTTGTTCATTTGTTTTGTGTTTTTAGATTCCACATATAAGTGAAATCATGTGGTACTGTCTTTCTCTGTCTGACTTATTCCACTGAACAAATACCTTCTCAGTCCATCCATGTTGTTGCAAATGACAAGATCTCATTTTTTTATGGCTGAATAACATTCCATTGTGTGTATATATATCACATCTTCTTTATCCATTCATCTATCAGTAGTCACTTGGGCTGCCTCCTTATCTTGGGTATTGTGAATAATGCTGCAGTAAACATAGTGGTGCATGTATCTTTTTAAATTGGTGTATTCTTTGGGTAAATACCCAACAGTTGAATTATTAGACAGTACAGTATTTCTATTTTTAATTTTTTGAGGAACCACAGAGCTGTTTTCCACAGTGGCTGCATCAATTTACATTCCCACCAACACTGCATAAGTGATCCCTTTTCTTCACATCCTCGACAACACTTATTAGTTATCTTTTTGATGCTAGCCATTCTGACATGTGTAGGTGATGTCTCATGGTGGTTGTCATTTGCATTTCCTTGATGATGAGTGATGATGAGCATCTTTTCATGTGTCTTTTGACCATCTGGATGTCTTCTTGGAAAAATGTTTATTCAGGTTCTCAGTCCATTGTTAATCAGATTATTTGCTTTTTTGATGTTGAGTTGTGTTCGTTCCTAATATATTTTGGATATTAACCCCTAATTGGATATATCATTTGCAAATATCTTCTCTTGTTCACTGGGTTGCCTTTTTGTTTTCCTGATGGTTTCCTTTGCTGTGCAGAAGCTTTTTATTCTGATGTAGTCCCACTAGTTTACTTTTGCTTTTATTTCCTTTGCCTCAGGAGACATATCTAGAAAAAAGTTGCTATGGCCTATGTCGAAGTTACTCCCTCTGTTCTCTTCCAGGATTTTTATGGTTTCAGGTCTCACATTTAGGTCTTTAATCCATCCTGGTTTGATTTTGTGTGTGGTGTAAGAAAGTGGTCCAGTTTCATTCTCCTGCATGTTGCTGTCCAGTTCTCCCAGCACCATCTGTTGAAGACACTGTCATTTTCCCATTGCATATTCTTGCCCCCTCTGTTGAAGATTAATTAACCACGTATTTGTGAGCTTATTTCTGGGCTCTCTATTCTGTTCCATTGATCTATGTGTCTATTTTGTGCCAGTACCATACTGGTAGTTGTAGTAACTACAGCTTTGTAGTATATCTTGAAATCTGGGATGGTGATACCTCCAGCTTTTTCTTCTCAGGATTACTTTGGCTATTCAGGGCCTTTTGTGGTTTCATACAAGCTTTAGAATTATTTGTCCTAGAGGGCGCCTGGGTGGCTTAGTCGGTTAGGCGTCCGACTTTCGCTTAGGTCATGATCTCGCGGTTCGTGGGTTCGAGCCCCGCGTCGGGCTCTGTGCTGACTGCCAGCTCAGAGCCTGGAGCCTGCTTCTGAGTCTGTGTCTCCCTCTCTCTCTGACCCTCCCCTGCTCACACTGTCTCTCTCTCTCTCTCTCTCATAGAAATAAAAAAAAAAAAAGAATTATTTGTCCTAGTTCTGTGAAAAACACTGCTGGTATTTTGATAACGATTGCATTGAATCTGTAGGTTGGTGTGGGTAGAATGAACATTTTAACAATATTCTTCCAATCCACGAGTATTGGATTACTTTCCATTTTTTGTGTGTTGCCTTCATTTTCTTTCATGAATGTCTTATACTTTTCAGGGTATAGGTCTTCCATCTGTTAAATTGATTCTTAGGTATTTCATTCTTTTTGGTTTCAATTGTAAGTTGGAATTGTTTTCTTAATTTTTCTTTCTGCTGCTTTATTATTAATGTATAGATACACAATATATTTCTGTATATTAATTTTGTATCCTACAACTACTGAATTTATTTACTGAATAAAAGCATTTCTTTGGAACTTCCTGTGAATCTATAATTATTTCAAAATAAAAAGTTAAAAAAGTTTTGGAGGAAATAACATTTACAATCAATACATTTGAATACTGATTCCTCTACAGTCAAAAAATACCACATGCCATAGAAAGGTTATTTCTATGCAAAATATTTGCAACATGTATTACAGAAACTGAAAACCTATTAATATAT
This sequence comes from Crocuta crocuta, assembly GCF_008692635.1. Taxonomy (NCBI): domain Eukaryota; kingdom Metazoa; phylum Chordata; class Mammalia; order Carnivora; family Hyaenidae; genus Crocuta; species Crocuta crocuta. Next base: position 59,906 of record NW_027532740.1, on the reverse strand, counting down.
AAAGTGTTATTGCCAGTTTGTAAAGAAAAGCACTAGTATTACAATAGAAAAATGTGAGAAAGAAGTGAACAGACAGATCATTAAAGCATGAGTCAGCAAATATTCTGAAAAGGGCCAGATAGTAAAGACTTTTAGGTTTTGCTGGCTGCACAGTCTCTGTCACAACTGTTCAGCTATTCAGTTCTTCAGGAACAGGGTGAAAGCAGACATAGACAATATGTAACCAAGTAGGTATCAAGTGTTCCAAAACAGGGGTGATACAGACAACTGCCAGGCAGATTTGACCCATGGGCCATAGTTTGGTAACGCTTGCATTTAAAAAATATGTGTCTATACAGATGGCTAACAGACATATGAAAAGATGCTCAACATCACTCATCATCAGGGAAATGTAAATCAAGACTACAATGAGATATCACCTCAGACCTGTCAGAATGGCTAAAATCAACAATACAAGAAACAACAGGTGTTGGCGAGGATGTGGAGAAAGGGGAACCCTCTTGCACAATTGGTGGGAATGCAAACTGGTACAGCCACTCTGGAAAACAGTATGGAGGTTCTGCAAAAAAAGTTAAAAATAGAACTACCCTATTACCCAGCATTTACACTACTAGGAATTTACCCAAAGGACACAAAAACACTGACTTGAAGGGACACATGCATCCCGATATTTATAGCAGCACTGTCAACAATAGCCAAATTTGGAAAGACCCCAAATGTCCATTGACTGATGAATGGATAAAGAAGATATGGTGTATATATACAATGGAATCTTACTCAGCCATCAAAAAGAATGAAATCCTGCCATTTACAATGATACAGATGGAGCTAGAGAGTATTATGCTAAATGAAATAGGTCAGAGAAAGACAAATACTATGATTTCACTCACATGTGAAAATTCGGAAACAAAGGAAATAAGCAAAGGGAAAAAGAGAAAGAGAAGGAAACCAAGAAATAGACTCAATACAGAGAACAAACTGAGGGTTGCTGGAGGGGAGATGGATGGGGGGATAGGTTTAATGGGTGATGGACATTAAGGAGAGCACTTATTGTGATGAGCACTGGGTGTTGTATGTATGTGATGGATCACTAAATTCTACTCCTGAAACTAATATTACGTTATATGTTAACTAGATGGAATTTAAATAAAAACTTGAAACAAGATAATAATTAAAAAAATAAAAAATAAAAGACATGTCTAACAAATATAAATGTGTAACAAATGTTCTTATTAGCCTTATTAGTAAGTAAATAAATTAAATTATAATGAGTTTTCCTCCCAAATT
>NW_027532740.1:54315-58613 GCF_008692635.1 Crocuta crocuta | reverse complement strand
CCCAGAGCAAATTGGTTAGGTAAATCTTGGTAGTCCATATTCTGCAAATTATAAGGATTAATTTTTATGAAGATTTCATTTTTTTAAGTTTCATTTTCATTCTAGTTCATGTACAGNACCCATCCCTCCACCCACTTCCCCTCGGGAACCATCAGTTTCTTCTCTATGGTTAAGAGTCTGTGAATTTAAGAAACAAAACAATCAAAGGAGGAAGATTTAACTTTTTTTAATGCTTATTCATTTATTTTGTGAGAAAGAGAGAATACAAGCAAGGGAGGGGCAGAGAGAGAGGGAGAAAGAGAATCCCAAGGAGTCTCTGCACTACCAGCATAGAGCCTGTCATAGAGATTGATCACATGACCGTGAGATCATGACCTGAGCTGAAATCAAGACCCAGAGATACCCAACTGACTGAGCCACCCAGGTGCCCTGAAGATTTAAATTTTTATTGATAAAATCACTCTTAAACTATTAAGTGACAAAGGCAGGGTACATGGAAAAGAAGTGGAAACAATTATGCCAAGCTGTTAATAATGGTTTCATCTGTATGTTAGAATGGTAAATACAGGTAATTTTTAAAATTTTTCTCATACTTCTTTGTGTTTTACAAATTCTTTACGATGCTTTTATTGTCATGGGGTGGGAAGCCAAACAGAGAAACAGAGACAGAGACAGAGAAGTAAAAAGAAGTAAGAGAAAAGATAAGATGCCAGCAAAGCCTTTCACTCCCTGTGCTCTATCCTTTGTGTATCCTGAATATTTTCTAAAGCATTTTGGGGGAATTGATTTTTTACCTATTTGGGTTTTTTTGGCACAGTGGGCAAAGTCACTTATGAAATCTTGATGTCATATCATTAGGTCAAACTTCCCCAATTCATTTAGTCCCTTCTAGTTGGTAAGATGTATTTGTTCATTCATTCACTTATTAATTCATACTATTCTACCTACAATTATTTCTCTCAGGAACATTCTAGGTACTCATTTTAATTTTGTTTCATAAACAATATAGCACTGGGTAATTGGTTGCTAAAAATAACATTCTTAACCAGTAAATTATTTGCAGTATTTATAACTATTATTTTAATGCCTTTTATTTTTCTCTTAAAAGGGCCAGATGGTCATGTGACTAAATATGATCTGGATTGGCTGGTGAAAAACAGCTATGAAGGGCAGAAACAANAAGAAACCAGAGGTCATCCAGCCTAGAATCTTATGGAATGCTGAAATCTACCAGCAAGCCCGAGTTCCATCTGTAGATTTCCAGAGCTTCTTAGAAACCAATGAGGGATTGAAGAACTTTCTGCAAAATTTTCTGCTGTATGGAATTGCATTTGTAGAAAATGTCCCTCCTACTCAAGAATACACAGAGAAGTTGGCTGAAAGGATCAGCTTGATCAGGTAACATTATTTTCTAATACCTATAGTAATTCATTTACAGAGCATTAACACCAGTAAAATAATTTAACAGGGTATGGTTACCTTGTTTTTAATCATGAATATTTTGTGATCTAAATAAAGGGATTCCCATTTATAGTTCTTTATTTGAGGCTCAGATTTCTCATCTCTCAAGACATATGTTACATATGATGAAGACTTCAAAGTCACTGTAAATTTTTTCAGCTTAGTAGTCCTTAAAGTGACAGGTGTCATTGTACACTAGGAGGAGGACTAACTTTGACTAAAGAGAACCAGGTGGTATTCTGAGTTCTACCATCAAGGGATTGTGTGAACATAGGCAACTCCATTATACTCATACCTGTAACCTCTACCTCCAGCTCTACCCCTTGGCCTTGATTTTCCCTTATGAACAATAAGAGGATCGAATAAAATACTGTCTAAAGATCATCCAGTTTTGACCTATTATGATTGCTAAGGCTTGATTCAGAGACTAGTTGTTAATAATACCATCTTACACTATAAAGCATTTAACCAACATATTTACATGATTATTTTCTTTCGGTTATTATAGACTTGAGACTCATATATATTAAGTAGATGGCATGCCCAGGATTGCTCTACTAGTAGGTAGTAGAACTGGGATTTGGGGGTAAGCTAAGATGGCAGTGTAATAGGAGGACCCTAGCCTTGCCTTGTCCCTCAAACACAGCTAGATAACTATCAAATCATTCTTAATACCCAAGAAATTGACCTGGAGAGTGATAGAACAAACTACAACTAGAGGGAGACAAGAGGCCACATCAAGTAAGGTAGGAAGTGCAGAGACATACTTTGGGGGAGAAACGGATTGCAGGTGCTATGGGAGAGAGGGAGCCCTGGTTGCAGAGAAAGGTGAGAGAGAGTGGAGCACACAGGGATAAGCACAAGGAGACCACTTCCCCAAAGCCATTGGCTGGGAAAACAAGAGGGGCTGATTTTCATGAGTTTTTGCAACCAGTGGGGCTCAAAGACTGGAGTTTTAGAGGTCCCCGGACTTGGCTGGGATAGAGACATGAGGCAGGCAAACAACCTGAGGGCAGATGTTCAATATGAGGAACAACTAAGGCACACAAGAAGATACTGTTTGCTCTTCTTGGAGCACATCTGTGAGAGGTGACATTGCCTTTCTGGGGACAAAAGAGGGCGCCATTTTCCTCCCCCACCCTTCGGCAGATATCTGCAGAGGGCAGCTAACCAGGACATTGGCTGTTTAGCCTGCTTGCTCCAAATCCGACACCCATGTTCTCTGATGCAACTACCCTTCTGTGTCAAACTGTATCCATTTCAGTGTGGCAAAACCCTTTCCCTGATGACCAGCACAGGCCCCTGCCACAGCAGGTCCCTAAATTTTGGAGTTTTAAAAGTCAGCAGGCTTGGCTGGGTTAGATCCCAGAGTATACTGTGCTGCTCCAAGCAGGCATACGACCCAGAGACAGTGTTAAACCAGTGATCTGAAAAACACCTAGGACACACAAGGGGAAATTATTTGCTCCTCTGGGAGTGCTCTCCTCAGATCAGGAAGCATGGACTCCCTTCTACAGGGAAAAAGGAGTGAGCTGGCACCATTTTCCTCCCTCGCCCCTCAGCATGAACTAACTTCAGGAAAACAGCACAGTGGCAACACAAGCTGCCTAACCTGCTTACACCAAGTCACACTTTGTGCTGCTGATACTGCTTTTCTTGGGCAAGTGTGCCTTAGGACCAGCTCGGCAGGCCCCCTCCTCAGAAGACCAGCACAAACCCCTGCCCACATCACGTTTCCCAACCAGAGGGTTCTGCAGGGCTTCAGTTCTAGTGGAAGTAGCATCAGGTCCCTCTTAACAAGCAGACCAGAGCACATGTAGTTAAAATGCACCACACTTTGTCTAAGGTGCAAACACTCCCCACTGCAAGCAAGAAGAGCCTCTGACCTGAGGGATAGAGCAGTCAAAACAGCAGCAGAGTCACACAGCACACACCAGAGACACTTCCTGAAGCACCAGGCTCTGGATGCTGTATGACCTCTTTTTCATAAAGTCATTACATTCAGGAGCAGAAACATAACAGACTTTTCTAACACAAAGAAGATGGAGACCTAGACAGAATGCCTAGACAAAAGAATTCATCTCCAAAGAAAGAACAAGACGTGGTCATGGCCAGGAGTCTAATTGAAACAGATAGAAGAAGGGGCGCCTGGGTGGCTCAGTTGGTTAAGCGTCTGACTTTGGCTCAGGTCATAATCTCACAGTCTGTGGGTTCGAGCCCCATGTCGGGCTCTGTGCTGACAGCTCAGAGCCTTGAGTCTGCTTTGGATTCTGTGTCTCCCTCTCTCTCCGCCCCTCCCCCACTTGTCCTCTCTCTGTCTCTCAAAATAAAATAAAGACTTAAAAAATTAAAAAAAAAAAAACCAGAAGTAATGTGCCTGATGGAGAATTTAAAGCAGCAATCATAAAGATACTTGAGAAAAGTATGGAAGCATGGAACACATCAGGAAGACCCTTAACCACAAAACAAAGAGTTAAAAAACAATCAGGCAGAAATGAAAAATGCAATAACTGAGACTCAGAACCAACTGATGTAATGACCACAAGGAAGGAAGAAGCAGAAGAATGAATAAGTGACATAGGAAATAGAAGTATGGAAAATAATGAAGTGGAACAAAAAAGAGGAGTGATGGATCGCAAGAATAGATTTAGGGAACTCAGTGACTCCATTAAATGTAATAATATTTGTATCATAGGAGTCCCAGAAGAAGAGAGAGAAAGAGGGCAGAAGATTTATTTGAGGAAATAATGGCTGAAGACTTCCCTAATCTGGGGAAGGAAAGAGACTTCCAGAATCAGGAGGCACAGAGAACTCCCATAAAAAAAAAAAAAAAAAAG
>NW_027532740.1:42495-53698 GCF_008692635.1 Crocuta crocuta | reverse complement strand
ACAAGGCATATTGTAGTTAAATTTTCAAAACATAGTGATTAAAAAAAAACCCCTAAAAGCAACAAGACAAAAGTCCCTAACTTATAAGGGAAGACCCATAAGGCTAGCTGGAGATTTCTCAACAGAAATTTGACAGGCCAGAAGGGAATGGCATGATTTATTCAAAGTACTGAATGGGAAAAACCTGCAGCCAAGAATACTCCATCCAGCAAGGCTATCATTCAGAATATAAGGAGAGATAAAGACTTTTCCAGACAAACAAAAGCTAAAGGTGTTTGTGATCATTAAACCAGCCCTGCAAGAAATATTAAAGGGGACTTTTTGAGTGGCAAGGAGAGGACAAAAGTGACAAAGACAACAAAGGATCAAAGAAAATCTCCACAAACAATGACAAAGCAAGTAATAAAATGGCACTGAATACAGTTCTATGAGTAATTACTCTGAATGTAAGTGGACTGAACACTCCAATCAAAAGAGATAGGGTGTCAGAATGGATTTAAAAAAAAAAAAAAAAAACAAGACCCATCTACATGCTGCATATAAGAGATTCATTTTAGACCTAAAGACATCTGCAGATTGAACATGAGGGGATGGAGAAATATTTATCATGAAAATGGACATCAAAAGAAAGCCATAATAGCCATACTTCTATCAGACAAACTCAATTTTAAACCAGTCTTTGGAAGAAAAGATGAATAAGAGCACTATATCATAATAAAGGGGACTTTCCAATAAAAAGATATAACAATTATAAATATTTATGCCCCAACTTGGTGACATGCAAATATATAAACAATAACAAACATAACAGAACTCATTGATAATAATACAGTAATAGTAGGGGACTTTAACACCCCACTTACCCCAATGGACAAATCATCTAAGCAAAAAAATCAACAAGGAAACAATGGCTTTTAATGACACACTGGATCAGATGGACTTATCAGATTTATTCAGAATATTTCATCCCAAAGCGTCAGAATACCCATTTTTTCTGAATGTACATGGGAAATTCTCCATAATATATTACATACTAGGTAAAAAAAAAAAAAAAAAAACACAAACACACAAAAAAAAAACAAAAAAAGACNNNAGGCCTCAACAAGAACAAAAAGACTTAAGTCATACCATGCATGTTTTCTGACCACAACACTATGAAACATGAAGTCAACCACAAGAAAAAATTTGGAAAGACAACAAATAGATGAGAGTTAAACAGCATGCTACTAAACAATGAGTGGGTTAACCAGGAATCAAAGAAGAAATTTAAAAATACATGGAAACAAATGAAAAATGAAAGCATGATACTCTAAAATCTTTGGGATTCAGCAAAAGTGGTCATAAGAGGGAAATATATAGCAATACAAGCCTACCTCAAGAAGCAAGAAAAATCTCAAACAAACTTACACCTAAAGGAGCTATAAAACAACAGCAACAAACGAAGCCTAAAGCCAGCAGAAAAAGGGACATAAGAAAGATTAGAATAGAAATAAATGATATAAAAACTAAAAACACCTAGTAGAACAGATCAATGAAACCAGGAGCTGATTTTTTGAAAAAATTAATAGAATTGATACCCCCTTAGCTGTTGCGGACTTTGAGTCTGGAGTTCTCTATTGTCCAGCAAGAGAGTGGACACAGAATTAAATGTGAGAGAGGCTAATGTCTGGGAGGAGACAGAGCCCTGAGTAAAGAAAGGTGCTTGCTCAGTTTTTACTAGCACCAGAAGGCTTACAAACATGATGGATGTGCAGAAAGCGACAATGAAACAGTGAACATTAACTTATGTGGGAGAGAAAAGGGGTTTCAAAGATATGCGGTGTTAGGGGTTTGGGTCAATACAAAACAAAATCAAGGCACCAAGCTGATGGTTGTTTACAACAGGCACAAGGCACCGGATATGTTTATTTTAACTTGCCTAGGGGATAAGACAGAGCATGCTACCTCAGGGTCAACAAGGTAATTTTCTTTTGCGAATTAGCTCCGCTTTGGGCAATTTCACCCTGCTGCTGTCCATAGCCCCGTTTACCTATTCTGGACTTTTCATAATCTGAAAGCAGCTTTCTGCTTTTGTACTATGCTGTGGGTGCTTCCACCCTGATTACTTAATCTTGGATGCTTTCATCCTGTGGCTTCTTATTCCTATGCTTTTGTTCAATCCTGGGGGCACTTTTGCCCTGTTTAGCTCATCTTGAATGCTTTCATCCTAAGCCTTGATAACCCATTGAAGCAAACTCAGGGAAGTCCTAAACTTATTCTCAAGTAAATTAAATCAAAATTAGAGAGGAGAAATAACAACCAACACCACAGAAATACAATTATAAGAAAATATTATGAAAAACTATGCCAACAAATTGGACAACCTATAAGAAATGGATTAGTTCCTAGAAACATACAAACAACCAAAACTGAAACAGGAGAAATAGAAAACTTGGATAGATTGATAACCAGAAAAGAAATTCAATCAGGAAAAAATCACCCAACAAACAGAAGTCCAGGGCCATATGGCTTCACAGGTGAATTCTACCAAAAATTTAAAGAAGGGTTAAAACCTATTCTTCTCAAACTGTTCTAAAAGATAGAAATGGAAGGAAAACTTACAAACTCATTCTATAAGACCAGCATTACCTTGATTCCAAAACCAGACAGACTCCACTAAAAAACAGAATTAAGGTCAATTTCCCTGATGAATATGGATGCAAAAATTCTCAACAAACTACTAGCAAATCAAATTCTACAGTACATTAAAAGAATCATTCACCATGGGCAAGTGGGATTTATGCATAGGCTGCAGGGGTGGTTCAATGTTTACAAATAAATGAACGTGACACCACCTAATAAAAGATAGGATAAAAACCATACAATCCTCTCAATAGATGCAGAAAAAGCATTTGACAAAGTACAGCATCCATTCGTGATTAAAAAAAAAAAAAAACTCAACAAAGTAGGGATAGAGGGAACATATCTCAACATAACAAAGGCCATATATGAAAAACCCACAACAAATATCATCAATAGGGAAAAACTGAGAGCTTTCCTCTATGGTTAGGAAGAAGATAGGTATGTCCACTCTCACCACTGTTACTTAACATAGTACTAGAAGTCCTAGCTCCAGCAGTCAGAAAACAGAAAGAAATAAAAGGCATCCAAATAGACAAGAAGTCAAACTTTCACTATTTGCAGATGTCATGATACTCAAAAGATAGAAACCCAAAAGAGTCCACCAAAAATTTGCTAAAACTGATGCACGAATTCAGTAAAGCAACAGGATATAAAATCAACATACAGAAATGTATTGTGTTTCTATGCTCCAATAATGAAGCAACAGAAAAAGGAATCAATCCCATTTAAAATTGCACAAAAAATAATAATAATAAACCTAGCCAAAGAGATAAAAGATCTCTAATCTGAAAACTATAAAACACTGGTGAAAGAAATTGAAGATGACATAAAGAAATGGAAAAACATTCTATGCTCAAGGATTGGAAGAGCAAATATTGTTAAAATTTCTATATTACACACATTTAATACAATCCCTATCAAAATACTATCAGCATCTTTCACAGAGCTAGAACAAACAATCCTAAAGTTTGTATGGAACCACAAAAGATCCCAAATAGCCAAAGTTGTTTGGTTTAGAGAGCAATATTAAAAAAGAAAAGCAAAGCTGGAGGCATCACAATTCTGAACCTTAAGTTCTATTACAAAGCTGTAGTGATCATGACAGTATAGTAATGGCACAAAAACAAGCACATAAATCAATAGAACAGAATACAAAACCCAGAGATTAACCCACATCTCTATAGTCAATTCATCTTCGACAAAGCAGGAAAGAATATCCAACAAGAAAAAGGCAGTCTCGGGGCGCCTGGGTGGCTTAGTCGGTTAAGCGTCCGACTTTCGCTTAGGTCATGATCTCGCGGTTCGTGGGTTCGAGCCCCGCGTCGGACTCTGTGCTGACTGCCAGCTCGGAGCCTGGAGCCTGTTTCTGAGTCTGTGTCTCCCTCTCTCTCTGACCCTCCCCTGCTCACGCTGTCTCTCTCTCTCCTAGAAACAAATAAAAAGAAAAAGAAAAAGAAAAAGACAGTCTCTTTACAAATAGTGTTAGGAAAACTGGACAGCAACTTGAAGAAGAATAAAACTTGACCACTTTCTCATATCATACACAAAAATAAACTCAAAATGGATGAAAGACCTTGATGTAAGACAGGAGGAAACCATCAAAATCCTACAGGAGAACAGAGGCAGCAACTTCTTTGACCTCAGCCATAGGAACTTCTTACTAGACACGTCTCCAGAAGCAAGGGAAACAAAGGCAAAAAATGAACTATTGTGACTTTATCAAGATAAAAAGCTACTTTATAGTGAAGGAAATAATCAACAAAACTAAAAGGCAGTGTTCAGAATGGGACCAGATATTTGCAAATGACATTTCTAAAAGGGGTTAGTATCGAAAGTATAGAAAGAATGTATCAAACTCAACACACACACACAAAAAACAAATAATCTTGCTAAGAAATGGGCAGAAGGGGTGCCTGGGTGGCACAGTCGCCTAAGCGTCCGACTTCGGCTCAGGTCATGATCTCACGGTTCGTGGGTTTGAGGCCCCATCGGGCTATGTGCTGACAGCTAACTCAGAGCCTGGAGCCTGCTTCAGATTCCGTATCTCCCTCTCTCTCTGACCCTCCCCTGCTCATGCTGTCTCTCTCTCTCTCTCAGAAATTAAAAAAAATTAAAAAGTTAAAAAAATAGGCAGAAGACATGAATAGACATTTTTCCAAAGCAGACGTGCAGATAGATAGCAGACACTTGAAAAGTTGCTCAACATCACTCATCAACAGGGAAATGCAAATAAAAACTACAATGAGATATCACCTTACACCTGTCAGAATGAATGGATGAAATTAACAACACATGAAACAACAAATGCTGGTTAGAATACAGAGAGAGGGGAACCATTTTACACAGTTGGTGGGAATGCAAACTGGTATAGCCAGTCTGGAAAACAGTACGGAGTTTCCTCAAAAAAAATAAAAATAGAATTACCCTATATTCAGCAATTGCACTACTAGGTATTTACCCAAAGGATAAAAAAAACACTGACTCAAAGGACACATGCACCCTGATGTTTACAGCAGCATTACCAATATAGCCAAATTATGGAAAGACCCCAAATGTCCTTCAATTGATGAATGCACGCACACACACACACACACACACACACACAATGGAATATTACCCAGTCGTCAATAAGAATGAAATCTTGCCATTTGCAATGATATGGATGGAGCTAGAGTGTTTTATGCTAAACAGAATAAGTCAGGGAAAGACAGATACCATATAATTTCATTCATATGTGAAATTGAAGGAACGAAACAGATGAACATAGAGGAAAAAGAGAGGCAAACCAAAAAATAGACTCTTAACTATAGAGAACAAACAACGGGTTGCTGGAGAGGAGGTGGGGGGATGGGTTAAATGGGTGATGGGCATTAGGGAGGACCCTTTTGGGGATGAGCACTGGGTGTCATATGTAAGTGATGAATCACTGGGTTCTACTCCTGAAGCCTAGACTACACTATATGTTAACTAACTTGAATTTAATTTTTTTTTGCTTTTTTGGTAGTTTTATTGTTTTATTAATACCAAATGTAAAGAAAAAAAGCGGAGGTGCCTGGGTGGCTCAGGTGTTTGAGCTTCTGACTCTTGATTTCTGCTCAGGTCATGATCCCAGGGTCATGGGATCCACACTGAGCATGGAACCTGCTTAAGATTCTCCCTCTCTCTTTCTGCTCCTCTCCAGTTTATGCTCTCTCTTTCTCTAAAATAAAGAAATAACAAATAACAAAAAACAAATGTGATGTGCACATAAGCTGTCTGTCTATTCATTTTCTTTGCTGCACAGCCTGGCATTGGGATTGGTGACTTTGATGGCCAGCTGGGCTTCTCTTTCCACAATACCTTTGTGGTTCTTGAAGGAGACATTTTGATCAAAAATCTTGGTACAGTAAGACTTGTTGTACATCAGCAATACTCCAAGCTCCATGATCTTGTGGACTAGGAACTTCCAGAAGTCACTGGGCAGCATGTGCATTGGTTTCTTATTAGTACCATAACCGATGTTGGGCATCAAGAAGTAGCCCTTGAATCTTCTACATACCCTGTTATCAATGCCTCTTTGTTTCTGCCAGTTGTGCTTAATTTTGACATGTTGGTCTGTCTGGTGCCAGATGAACTTCTTACTCCTCTTTTTAATTATCTTGGGCTTCATCGAAGTCTGAGGGCAGCCAAGATGGCGAGTAGATGACTGCCACCTCTGCAGACACTACCAAGGAAGAGAGGGAAGACATTTTTAATTTTAGTGGAGTCCAAGTTATGTTTTTTTTTTCTTTTGTGAATCGTGCTTACAGTGTCTTATCTAAAAAATATTTGTCTACATAGACCAATGGAATAGAATTGAGAACTCAGATTTGGACCCACAAATGTACGGCCAACTAATCTTTGACAAAGCAGGAAAGAGTATCCAATGGAAAAAAGACAGCCTCTTTAACAGATGGTGCTGGGAGAACTGGACAGCAACATGCAGAAGAATGAAACTAGATCATTTTCTCACACCATACACCAAAATAAACTCAAAATGGATAAAGGACCTNAAGTTATTCATTTTCCTTTTCCTTCTCACCTTTATATTTCTTGACACCAATTTTTGAAAAGATTATGCTTTTTCTTTGAATTGTCTGTACACCTTTTTTATCCATTGTACTCTGATCTATAGATCTGTTTGTCTATCTTTATGTTAACACCACAGACTTCATTGACAATAATTTATAGTAAGTCTTGACATAGGGTAATGTAAGTCTTCTAACATTCTTCTTTATCAGAACTGTTTTGTCCATTTCTTCTTGTATTCTAACAACTTTTGCTTGAGATATTTTGAAGCTCTGTTATTAGGTACATAAACTTTTAGAATTATTTTGTCTTTTTGATAAATAGGTCCCTTATCAAAATTATATGATATAAATTATCTATGGTAATATTATTTTTTTGAAATCTATTTAAATTTGATAGATTTATTTGAAATCTNCTTGTTATGCACTCTGCACCTGCGAGTACTGCTGTACCAAAGAAGGTTCTTTGAGTGTCCAGGGCTTGTCCGTTCAGAAAGTGTTTTTTGAATGGTGTCTCTTGGCGTCTCTTGTTGAGACTGTGGTTATTTTATTTTCCTACTCATAGTGATATTTGAGTCTCTCCACCATGTGTGCTTTGGTTTGTTTCTTGAGGTAGCCCTGGGGAAAAAAAAAAGAGACAGACAAACACACAGGGAACAAAGGCACAGAGACGCACAGACAAATCCAACAAACACACAAACCAAAAGGGAAAAAGAAAAAGAAAGAAAGAAAGGGATTCATACAAAAAATAAATAAATAAATAAAGGTTGGAGGGAAGACAAATAATAAAAAGAAAAATACATAAACAAAAGAAAAAAGAAAAGAAAAAACCCATTAGACAAAGGACAGTCTAAGTTTTTTAAATGTTTTATTTTATTTTCGAGAGAGAGACAGTGTGAGCAGGGAGCGTCAGAGAGAGAGTGGGAGACACAGAATCTAAAACAGGCTCCAGGCTCTGATCTGGCTGTCAGCACAGAGCGCGATGCAGGGCTCAAACCCACGAACCATGAGATCATGACCTGAGCCAAAGTCGGACGCCTAACCGACTGAGCCACCCAGGCGCCCCTACAAAGGACAGTCTAAAGCATAGAACCAGAATCCCAGCTACAAATAAAGAGCTGGGTGTATGCCGTGCTGATGGAAGAGCATATACAAAGAGAGAAACGACAGGGTGGAGAGGAAGCGAAATTGGAAATGAAATGAGCAGGCAGAAAGCCTAAGAGGCTTAATTCAAAGAGAGAAAGAGGGGAATATGGTTGGAGAGGAGGTGAAAGAAATGACGATAATGCTACTCAGGGAAACTAAATAGTCTGATTACTCCAGAGAGAGAGAGAGATAAAAAGGTAGCGGTGGAGGTGTAGAATTTACATCTAGAGAATGGATTAAATGTGACTGTTTAAGCAAGCCAGTGACCAGAATTAATCACAGCAGTGCATCCATGTTGGTCTTGCCCTGGCTCCAGTAAAAAACAAACAAAAAGGGCAGCTCTCTAGCGGGGATGGGCGTGGTTTGGTCCAGTGCATCCCGAGGGGGTCCTGCCTTGGTGGTTGTGGGGAGAAGAGTGGTGGCGCCCCAGTCCTTTTTCGAACCAAGCGTTATACTCACTCTTTTGGGTGTGATCTCCCTGTGTCGGGGACGTAGCCAAGGTGGGCCGTGCTCTATATCCCAAGCCAGGCCTCGTTTCCAGATCTCAGTCCTTCGCCCCATTGATATCACCTGAAATATAAACTCGCAGGTGAGTCCCTCAGAGCAGTGTCAAGCCTCTCGCCTCCCCCCTGGGGGTCCAGCTGAGCCAGAAGCACAAAGGCGTGGCTTCAGGCACCGCTCGCGTCCCCTCCAGGTCCAGCTGGCGAGTGGGGAGCAGTTTACCCCGGGATGGCCTCGGACGAGTGCGTCCCGCCTAGGGTCAGCTGGAGAGCAGGAAACCGGGTCCTTCTGTGTCCCGAGCGGAGGCTTTTCTCTTTTCCAGCGACAGGGACAGTGTCTTGGGCAGTTTTGGCCACTCTTTCTTTTTTCCCCCTAGACTCACCGCTTCTCCCCGCAAAGGGGATCCCCCCTCCCTCCCTGTCTCTGGTCCCGGCCCGATTTTATCTTCCCCACTTCGCACTCATGCTATAAGGTTTTCTCAACAGACTCTGTCTCCTTTTCCTCCCAAACTCCTGGATTCTGTAAGGGCTCCTCTGGCTTCAGGCCTTCTCCGTGTGAGAGATGGAGGCGAGTGAAATGTACAGAGCTCCCTGCTTCTCTGCCATCTTACCTCCCCTCTCTTGAATTTAAATTTTTAAAAGAGAACGAAATCATGCCATTTGTAACGACATGCATGGAGCTAGAGAGTATAATGCTAAGCGAAATAAGTCAGTAAGAGAAAGACAACTACCATATGATTTTTACTCATATGTGGAATTTAAGAAACAAAACAAATGAGCAAAGGGAAAAAAAGTGAGAGGAAAACCAAGAAACAAACTCTTAATAGAGAACAAACTGATGGTTACCAGAAGGGAGGTGGAGGGGGAAGGGTTAAATAGGTCATGGGGATTAAGGAGTTCATTTGTCATGATGAGCCTTGGGTGATATATGGACATGTTAAATCACTCTAGTGTACACCTGAAACTAATATTACACTGTACGTTAACTAATTTAAATAAAAACTTTAAAAATTAAAACAAAATACTGTGATGTATATAACAATGCTACCAGAAGATGTTCTCTAATAAAACTTCAGTAATTAATAAAAAAAAAAATACTAGAATTCAGATAGACCACGCTTCCTGATCCTAAATACAATGTTTCCACTTGGCAGTCTGCATTTCTATGTAGTACATAGATTGATCTTGTATAGTATTAAATGTGATGTAAACATACCTTGTTATAATTATCACTATCCTTTTACCTAATAAGGGCTAGATATAGTTCATTATGTAGCAGGTAATGTGCTGGGTCATTTGCCCTATCCTGGTACAGCATAATCAACATTTTGAACTATTTAATTTTAAACACAATTTAAGAATTTTCAAGTAAAGGAAGCTGTGCTGTAAATAAATTGAGAGGGCTTTAGAGATTTTAGTCCATGAGAAAGGATATTTCCTGTTTGGCCTGTGAGCATTCAGAAAATAAGATGAACACTGAAAACTGAAGAATTAAAGTGACCTTTGGTCAGATCTGAGCCACCAGGATAATCATAAAATCAAAACCCATGACGTATATCTCAAGGAGAGACACAGCAATACTGATACAGCATCTCACTAAATACTTGCTAACATAAACTATCCTTCTCTTGGGGCACCTGGGTGGCTCAGTCGGTTAAGCATCTGACTTCGGCTCAGGTCATGATCTCNGGACCTATATTAACCACTTCTAAAAGCATCTGCATAACGACATCTATGCAAGGAAAGTATGCACAGGAAAGAATCTTGAATGTGAAAGCTATTACAAGTAGGCATATAAATAGAGAGGGATGGTTCCCTAAGCTTTCAGACTACATTATACAGTTGATCCTTGAACAATGTGGGGACTTAGGGGAACTGACCTCCCCCAGCCCCACACAGTTGAAAAATCATGATGACTTTTGAGTCCTCAAAAACTTAACTACTAACAGCCTACTGCTGACCAGAAGCTTTACCAATAACACAGCCAATTAACATGTATTCTATATGTTATATGTATTATATACTGTGTTCTTACAATAAAGTAAGCTGGAGAAGAGCAAATGTTAACAAGAAAATCAGGAGGAAGAGAAAATGTATTTATAATAATATATTCATTGAAAAGACATCCACGTAGGAGTGGATCCATGCAGTTCAGACCTGTGTTGTTCAAGGATCAACTGTTCTTTCAGTTCCCCCACTCCCCCAACTTCCTAGAATATTAATCAGTTACAGAATTGTTAAGACCGGTGGTGTGTTCAGCTTACACCTTATAGATGGAAATCTGGAGCCAAAAAACTATTGTTATTTGTGAACAATTAAAGAAGTTATTAGAGTTGTGAAAGACAAGATTAAAAATTTCAAATAGTTAAAAAAACCTTCATTTCATTTGACAGAGAAACCATCTATGGGAGGATGTGGTATTTCACTTCAGACTTCTCCCGAGGTGACACTGCATACACCACGCTGGCTTTGGATCGGCACACTGACACTGCCTATTTTCAAGAGCCCTGTGGGTAAGTGGATTCAAATTTTCCGTATTAGGATCCTTACATGTTATGGTCTTGATTAATTTCTTAATCATTTTCCATTCTAATTGAACCAATATAATATCTGCTGCTGATGTGGATGACTATTTCTTTTTCTTCTCTTAGAAACATGGTCATTTTTTAGTACCCTAGCTCAGTCTTAGGAATTATAAAAATAAATTTTTTGAAATGGTTGAAAATACACCTTACTACATAAATGGATCTTAATTTTGTTTATTTATATTTTTGTCAAAGTAGTTACAAATAACAAAAAAAAATTTTTCCTAACCAGTAATTTTGGAATTGTACAGTTTTCTTATATTTAGTTATATTGCAAAGAGGTCAATATTCTAAAAACATCTGC
>NW_027532740.1:39381-42483 GCF_008692635.1 Crocuta crocuta | reverse complement strand
CTGTTAACAGGGATTTGAATCCAATTTATAAGAAGGTGGATATGAGGAATTAATGAAAAATCGCTTCACATAGAATCAGAAGTTGCTGAGCCAAAGATATACCATACTTTTTCCCCAGCTTTATTGCTATATAGTTGACATAAAACATTATATAAATTTAAAGTGTATAGTGGTTATAAATTGTAACCTGATTACCATTGTAGCTAACAGAGAGTAGATCCTAAATGTTCTCACCACAAAAATGAAATGATAATTATGTGACACGATGAATAAATACTGAACTTACCTACCATTTGCCACTTATTAGAGGTACCTTTGTAGTTGTTATTTTGCTGTTATTAATCTTACTCCTGCATATATAGATGATAAGTCTGAGGCACAGAGATCTTAGTAAAGTGAGTGTACATATGCATTTATAAAGACCATATGAGAGGGTGATAATATGCAATTGATTGTGGTTGCATTGGTTTTATTTAAGAGTTTGTAACTTAAGAATATTTGGTTCTGGGGAGGAAGAATAAAGCAGCTTTTAGAGATCCTTGTCAATATTATCAATATATGAAGATTCCCACAGCCTGCGTCCTTGTTCTAGGCAGTGCAGAAGGAAGAAAGAGGAAATGGGATGAGAAGCAACTAGACAGAACTTGACATTCAAATACTGAGTAACTCTTTTCTCAAATTTGAGTAACTGACTACCAAAGGACCAAGTACATTAGCAGTATAATGAGAGTGGTTGAGAGTTCAGGCCATGTCATCAGCAGATCTGGATCTGCATCCCAGCTGGCACATATGTTAGCTTTATGATTTTGGGTGAATAACTTCACTGTGCCTCAGTTTCTTCATTGGTAAAATGGAACAGAACAAGTGATAAAACCTATTCATTAGTATCGCTCAGGGATTAAATTCCATAATGTATTTAAAGTACTTGTCATACTGCCTGAAACATATTAAGTGCTCAAGAAATGCTAGCTATGATTATTATCAGTTTGGCCATTGCCATCATCATCATCAACATTGTTAATATGCCTTGTCCTTTCTGAAGCTACCTTTGCTCTGAATCTCATATTTTCCAGCTTCCTTGGAGATTTCTTCCTCCTACATATCCACCCTTTCCATACGTATTGAACCCTTCCTATCAGCTTCTCATATCTTCTTTGGACTCTGTCTCCCTCTAGTTACAGCCCTGCCTTATTCCTCCCCTTTACAGCTAAATTTATTAAAAGAATCGTCTATATTCAATATCTTTTTATTTTTACTTCCCAGTCACTCCTCAAATCCATAGTCAGCTAGTTCATCCAATCCCCTCCCAATTAAAATTACTCTCTCCAAAGTCACCAGAAACTAACTTGTTGCCATACTCAGTGTGTACCTTTCAGTCTACATCTTACTTGATCCCTGGGGCATGACATTAACCACTACCTCTTCTTAAATATCATTTATTTTTTTAGTTTTCCTCCTACATCTCTAACCACTTTTCTTCAGCCTCCTGTGCTGCCTTATTCTCCTTGGTCCATTTCTTACTTGAAATGATCTCTCCAAATGACTTCTTCCATGCTCTTGGCTTTGGCTATCACCTACAGACAATTACAAAATCCACCTATTTTCTGAGTTAAATATCTTCAACTAGCTATTAAACAATCTTGACCTAGATGTTTCACAGAAAGCTCAACAGTCCAGAAGTGAACTGTCTCATTTTATTTTTTTTAATATTTATTTATTTTTGAGAGAGAGAGAGAGAGCAAGCACACACAAGTGGGGGAGGGGCAGAGAGAGGGAGACACAGAATCCCAAGCAGGCTTCAGCGCCTGAGCTGTCAGCACAGAGCCCAATGTGGGACTCGAACTCATGAACTGTGAGATCATGACCTGAGCTGAAGTTGAACACTTAACTGACTGAGCCATCCAGGGGCCCCTGACCTTTCTGATTTTAATTGTGTTTATATTAAGTTCTCCTTGATTTTATTCCTTCTATCTGCATTCATATTTATTACTTATTTTACTTTGTTATTTACTTTTATGTTTATTATTCTTCTAAATTATTATTAATTTTATTTTCCCCTGGTTAATTTGGGAATTGTAGTTTAGCTTTCTAGTCCACCTTTAAGTCACCCTTCCTTTCCCTGTTAATATTTTCAGCCACAAATGACTCAACTATTTCAACATGGCCCCTAAACTGAACTTCTTCAACCCCTCACACTTCCTCATTATAATCCAATTACACTTCTGCCTGTATTCTCCGTCTTAGCATATGACAAATTACAACACCCTTCTTTAAGCTCAAGCCCTCAGTATTTTTGATTATTTCAATCATCAGGTTGCTCTCTACATTTTTTGTCTCTTGCTTCCCAACAGTCCATCTCCCATATGATCATCCTAAGCAAGTCTTAAAAATGTTAATGTGACCATAGAGCTTCCCAGTTTAAAATCCTTTTGTGATTCTCTGTGCTATGCTGATATACACTTCTTGTTCTCTTCCTTGAATGTAAGGAAGGACACCTTGTAAATGATGTCCTTTCTTTGTGGCTCCTCTCCATCTTGTATATAACTTTATTATAGTGCCTATCGTATCTTATTGGTATTTATATGCTTCATGTTTTCCTACTAGACTACGGGCTTCTTTAAAACAGAGATTATATCTTATTCATGTCTGTATTCCCAGGATCTGGCACATGTAGGCTTTAATTCATATTGACTATGTTTAGAAGAAACCTGTAATGGCATTAATATTTCAAAGCACAAAAAAGTACCACTAGCTATAAGGAAAGATAATTAGGAAATGAAAATGACACAAGTAGATTCAGTTATTATTTCATATATAATTTTCTAAAATTTTGATATGTTCTCTTTTCTCCACTGAAAAGAAGACTTTAATTTTTTTCCCTCTTCAGCATTCAAGTGTTTCACTGTCTTAAGCATGAAGGAACAGGTGGCAAGACACTGCTGGTAGATGGATTCTATGCAGCAGAACAGGTACTTCAAAAGGCACCTGAGGAATTTGAACTCCTCACCAAAGTGCCATTGAGGCATGAATATATTGAAAGTGTTGGAGAATGTCACAACCACATGATTGGGGTTGGACCAGTCTTAAATACCTACTTATGGA
>NW_027532740.1:39140-39316 GCF_008692635.1 Crocuta crocuta | reverse complement strand
AATCATTAATCATTATAATCTTGCTATTTTATGTCTCATTATTAACAATTTCTGTTCCTATTATACTTCCCATGGAATAATAAATAGTCCAACGGGTAAAGAATACTAGAATTTAAGATGAAAACATTATTAAAATAAAAAAAGTGATTAAATTGTGCTCAGCGACCAAACAGCTA
>NW_027532740.1:38198-39099 GCF_008692635.1 Crocuta crocuta | reverse complement strand
TAGGATCATAAAGCATATCGTATGCAAAACTGAACTCATCATCTCCACTCATTTCAGCCTGATGCTCCACACGCAGTTGTAAAGATGAAAATAAACTCTTGTTCCTGCTTTTGCCCCTGGATTTTAATATGAACTGCATAAATACTAATCCACTGCCATCTGTTAACCTCCTTTGGAAAACTCTCCCTTAGTCATCTCTTGTATCCCCGTTGCTNTACCTATCTACCTGCCTATCTACCTGCCTATCTACCTGCCTATCTATCTATCTATCTATCTATCTATCTATCTACCTATCTATTAATCTTATTTTTAATGCATTTCAAAGTACATTGCAGATATGATTACATGTCCCCCTAAATGCTTCAGCATTTATATCTTTGTTTAATATTTGTTTACAAATTTTTAGTTTTGAAATAAAATTTACATAAAAATGTTTAAAAATATCAAATATACACTTGCTGGATTTGGACAAATGCATGTACCTATGTAAACCAAACCTCTGTCAAGATATGGAATGTTTCTGTCATTGTAGAAAGTCCCCTTATACCCCTTCCCAAGCCAGCCCTGCACAGCCACCCCAGAGGAGATCACGGTTCTTATTTTTGCCACCATAGATTAGTTTGGCCTGTTCTAGAAATTCATAGCATAGAATAAATCCATGCTTTTATTAACAAACACCTGGGCTGTTTCTAATTTGGGGTTATTATGAATAAAACTGTCATGAGCATTCATAGAAAAGTATTTTTGTAGATATGTGTCTTCATTCCGCCCTAAGAGTGGGATGGCTGTGTCATAGAGTAGGTGAGTGTTTAATTTCATAAGCAACTGCCAGCACTTTTACTAGAGGAGTTGTTTGATTTTATATGGTTGTCAGCAGTTTGTGAGGGTTGTAGCTGCTCCT
>NW_027532740.1:37582-37943 GCF_008692635.1 Crocuta crocuta | reverse complement strand
CCCATTAATTTTAGCCATTATGGTTTTAATGCATATGTTTAAAATGCATTTAATTTGCATTTTTTGATGACTGATGATGTTGAGTATCTTCCCATGTCCTTATTGGCCATTTATATATCTTTTTTCTGAAGTATCTGATTACATCTTTTGCCCATTTTTTCATTGAGTTGTCTTTTCATTATTGAGCTATAGGAGTTCTTTATATATGCTGGTCACTATTTCTTACTGAATATATATAATGTTATTTTCTATGCTGTAGCTTACCTATTTATTTTTTAATGGTGTGTTTTGAGGGGCAGAGAATTTTAATTTTAATAAAATATAATTGATTATTTTTAAACAATTATTGTTTTTATGAGCT
>NW_027532740.1:19497-37500 GCF_008692635.1 Crocuta crocuta | reverse complement strand
CACTGTCTTGGTTACTGCAAATAATTTTGAAGTCAGATAATATGTTTGTTAGCTTTATTCTTTTTTAAGATTCTTGTGGATATTCCAGATCAGAGGTCTACAGATTTTTTTGTAAAGGGCTACATAGCAAATATTTTAGGCTTGTGGGATATATGGTCTTCATTGCAACTACTCAATACTGTTGTGGATGCACAACAGCAGCCATAAACAATATATAAATGAATGAGTGTGACTGTGTTCTAAGAAATATTATTTACAGAAGTGGTCAGTGGTCTGGATTTGGCCCACAGACCACATTTTGCCAAGCCTAGTTCTAGATTCTTTATATTTCTATACAGATTTTTAAATCAGCTTGTCAATNTGCTTTGAACCTATAGATCATTTTGGAAATAACTAACAAACTAACAGTTTTGAGTCTCCCAATCCATGAACCTAATTTATCTTCTATTTATTTAGGTCTTCTTTAATTTCTGTTAGCAGTGTTTTGTGGTATGGAAAATACAGATCTTATGTATCTTTTGTCAATTTTATTCCTAAATGTTTTCATATTTTGATGGTATTATAAAATAAAATTTTAATATTATTTTCAAATTATCTGCTGCCATTATTTTAAAATTTTATTTCTTTTTAAATTACCATTTCATTCTATACCTTTGCTAAAGTAATTCATTAGTTCTAAGTTTCTGATTTTTGGGTTTCTTCAAATTTTTCTATATAGAAAATCATGTTGTAGGGATAGTTTTATTTTTTCCTTTCCAATCCATATGCTTATTCCTTTGTTTTTCTTACCTTACTACACTGGCTAGCATCTCTGTCACTATGTTAAATAACAGTGGCAAGAGCAGACATCCTTAGGATGAAAGTGTTTAGTATTTTGCCAGGTATGATATTAGCTATAAGAGTGTTGATGATGACTTTTATATTCTGGATGAATTTCCCTTCCAAGTTTCCTGAGATTTTTTAAAAATCATAAATGGGTATTAAATTTTAATAAATTCTTTATATTCAGTTATCATGAAAATAATTACGTGATTTTTCTTCTTTATTCTGTTAATATTGTAAGTTATATTAATTTTAAATGTTAAATCAGCCTTGTGCTCCAAGGATAAACTATTCTTGGTTACAATTTATTACTATACACACACTGTATTTGTGTGTGTGCATGTCTGCATGTGTATATTTACTACTATGGATTCAATCAAGAAATAAATACCACACATTAGTTTCATTTTGTTGTTAATTTTTTAACTTTAATTCATGAACAGTTAACATACAGTATGATGTTAATTTCAGGTGTACAATATAGTGATTCAACAATTTTATACATTACTCAGTGCTCATCATGACAAGTACACTCCTTAATCCCCATCACCTGTTTTTCCCATCCCCACCCACCCACCTCCCCTTTGGTAACCATCAGTTTGTTTTCTATAGTTAAGAATCTGTTTCATGATTTGTTTCTCTCTCTTCTTTTTTTCCCTCTGCTTCTTTTGTTTCTTAAATTCCAATATGAGTGAAATCATATACAATTCGTCTTTCTCTGACTGATTCAGTTCACATAGCATTATACTCTAGCTCCATCCACGTTGTTGCAAATNGTTTTTGTTTGTTTGTTTCAGTGTTCAGTAGCATATGTTCCATATATATTTTGGATACTGACCCTTTATTGGATATGTTATTTGCAAATATCTTCTCTGATTCCATAAGTGGCCTTTTAGCTTTGTTGATTGTTTCCTTCACTGTGCAAAAGCTTTTATTTTGATGTAGCCCCAATAGTTTATTTTTCCTGTTGTTTCCCTTACCTCAGGAGACAGCTAGAAAAATGTTGTTAAAAAACTTATAAAACTCAACACCCAAAAAACAAATAATCCAGTTAAAAAGTGGGCAGAAGGCATGAATAGACATTTTTCCAAAGAAGACATACAGATGACCAACAAGACACATGAAAAGAGGCTCAATATCACTCATGATCAGGGAAATACAAATCACAACTATAATGAGATATCTCCTCACATCTGTCAGAATGGCTGACATTAACAACACAGGAAGCAACAGATGTTGGTGAGGATGCAGAGAAAGGGAAACCCTCTTGCGCTGTTGGTGGGAATGAAAACTGGTGCAGCCACTCTGGAAACAGGATGGAGGTTCCTCAAAAAATAAAAATAGAATCACCCTGTGATCTAGCAATTGCATGACTAGGTATTTACCCAAAGACTGCAAAAATACTAATTCAAAGGGACACATACATCCTGATGTTTATAACAGCAGTATTTACAATATTTAAATTATGGGAAGAGTCCAGAGGTTTATCCATTGACTGATGAATGGATAAAGAAGATGGAATATTATTCAGCCATAAGAAATAATGAAATCTTGCCATTTGCAATGATGTGGATGGAGCTAAGAGTATTATGATAAGTGAAACAAGTCAGTCAGGAAAGACAAATAGCATGTGATTTGACTCATGTGATTTAAAGAAACAAAACAAACAGTCATAGCAGGGGAAAGAGAGAATAAAACCAAGAAACAGACTCTTAACTATAGAGAATTCACTGATGGATACCAGAGAAGAGATCGGTGGAGGGATGGGTTAAATAGGTGATGGGGATTAAGGAGGGCACTTGTGATGAGAACCAGGTGTTGTATGGAATCGAATCACTAAATTGTACAGCTGAAACTGATATTATGTTGCATGTTAATTAACTGGAATTTAAATAAAACTAAGAAAGTTAGGGAAAAAATGTTGGGGGGAGTTAAGATGGCAGTGGAGTTGGGAGACCCTAGGCATGCCTTTCCCTTGAACACAGCTAGATAAATATCAAATAATTTTGAACACTGAAGAAATCAATCTAAGGACTGAGAGTAAAAATACACAACTAGAGGTGAAAAAGCCAGCACATTATGGGAGGTAGGAGCTGTGAAGAGTTGGTTGGGAATAGAAAAGAGCTGCAGGTGCTGCAATGGGAAGGGATCCTTGATCATGGACAGAGGAGCAAGAGAGAAAGAGAAAGAATGAAAGTGCAAAAGGTATTCCCCAAGATAAGCTCTTCCCCAAAACCATTGACTGTGAAAAGGAGGGCGCTGTATACCGTAAGTTTTTATAGTGAAGCACAGAGTCTAAAGTTTCAGAGGTCTGTACCATCGCCAGGGCCATGCCTGGAAGGCTTGGTGGTGCCCCAGTGGGGAAGGAAGGCAGAGACCTGGGAGCAGGCAGCGTGGTCTGAGGATCCCCTGGATTGCACAAGGAGAAGCAGTTCCCTTGCTTGGAGTGCATTTGGGAGAGATTGCACAGCCTCTCCAAGGGCAAAAGACCTGGGAGACACTACTGACCTTTCCTGTTCACTAACGTAGGAACGGGAACACTGGCTGAGGGCAATAAGCCTTTGTGCTGGCTTTCTGCTACGCTTTACCAAAAACTCTGAACCACTGCATGGTTGTGCAACCGGTTTCTGGGACAAGCCAGCACTGGCCACAGCACAGTAAGAACCTCCCCCAGAGGGTCAGCATGGGTCCCCGCCATGCAGATCTCTAAAATACGGAGTTTTGAAACCCAGCTGCATGCCTGAGATAAAACACAGGAGTGCTGTGCCACCTGGTAGGTGGACAGCTCAGACACAGGCAAGGTGAATGCGGAGATCTGGTGGAAGCCAGGGACACAAGAGAGGTGATTTGTTCTTCTGTGAGGGTTTCCTGAAGAGAGGCGGGGGTGAACTTCCCAATCCAGGGATGAAAGCAGGGGGATGCCTTTTTCACCCCCAGCATCAGCACTGACCTACTTCACTGAGCAAAACAGTGCCACCAAGTGGAGGCCAGAGCCACTTACACCAAGCCCTGCCCCACTGTGACCTACAGGTACATCCCCAGTAGGACAAGTCCACTGAGAATTAGCACAGCAGGCCCCATCCCCAGCAGACCAGCACAAACCTCTCACAGGCACCAAGTGTACTGATCATAGAGTGCTACAAGTGTCAGCTCTAGGGCAAATAGGATCTAGCTTCCTTTGGTTCCCCTTGCCCTTGGGATTAGAAAAAGCAATTTAAAAAACCTTTTTAAAAAAAAAAATCTAGCTTCTTTTACTTTCAACAATAGCCAAATCATGGAAAAAGCCTAAATGTCCATCAACTGATGAAGGGATCAAGAAGATGTGGTTTATCTATACCATGGAATACTACATGGCAATGAGAAAGAATGAAATCTGGCCATGTGTAGCAACCTGGATGGACCTTGAGGGTGTTATGCTAAGGAAATAAGTCAGGCAGAGAAGGACATATATCATATGTTTTCACTTACAAGTGGAACAGGAGAAACTTAACGGAGGACCATGGGGGAAAGAAGGGGAGAAATAGTGGGGGAGAGGGAGGGAGGCAAACCATGAGAGACTCTTGAATAGTGAGAACAAACTGAGGGCTGATGGAGGTGGGGGAAGGGGGGTGATGGGCATGGAGGAGGGCACTTGTTGGGATGAGCACTGGGTGTTATATGGAAACCAACTTGACAATAAACTATGAAAGAAAATTTTTTTAAAAAAATCTAGCTTCTTTTAACAAGCATACCAAAACACATCTAGGATCTAGCTTCCTTTTTTTACCTTGAAAATATGAAAAGACAGAGTAATTCACCCTAAAAGAAAGAACAGGAAGAAATAATGACCAGGAATTTAATCAATACCAGTATAAGTAAGATGTCTGAACTAGAATTTAAAACAATAATTATAAGGATACTAGCTGGACTTGAAAAAACCATAGAAGACACTAGAGAATCCCTGACTGCAGAGATAAAAGAACTAAAAACTAGTTAGGCCAAAGTTTAAAATGCTGTAACCGAGACGGAAACCCAGATGGATGCCAAGAAACCCAGATGGACAAAGCAGAGGGATGTATCCATGATATAGAAGATAAACTTATGGAAAATAATGAAGCTGAAAAGAAGAGCGAAAGAAGGGTATTGGATCACAAATTTAGAGTTAGGGAACTCAGCATCTCCTTAAAGCATAATAACATTCATGAAATGGGAGTCCCAGAAGATGAAGAGAGAGAAAAAGGAGCACAAGGATTATTTGAGTAAATTATAGCTGAAAATTTACCTAATCTGGGGAAGGGAACAGACATCAAAATACAAGAAGCACAGAGAACTTCTATTAAATTCAACAAAAGCCAGCCATCACCAAGACTTACCATGGTCAAGTTCACAAAATACACAAAGAACCATGAAAGCAGTAAGGGGAAAAAAGTCCTTAACCTCTCAGGGAAGACAGATCAGGTTCACAGCAGACCTGTCTACAGAAATGTGGCAGGCCAGAAGGGAGTGGCAGGATATATTCAATGTGCCAAATGGGAAAAACATGCAGCCAGGAATACTTTATCCAGCAAGGCTGTCATTCAGAACAGAAGGAGAGATACTTTCCCAGAAAAACAAAAACTAAAGGAATTCATGACCACTAGCCCAACTCTACAAGAAATATTAAAGGGGCCTTTTTGAGTGTGTGTGTGTGGGGGGGGAAGGACCAAAAGCAACAAAGACTAGAAAGGAACAGAGAACATCACCAGAAATACCAACTTTACAGGTAACACAAAGGCACTAAATTTCCTATCTTTCAGTGATTACTCTCAGTGTAAATGGACTAAATGCTCCAATCAAAAGATATGGGGTGTCAGAAAGGATTTAAAAAGATCCATCTATATGCTGCCTACACAAGACTCATTTTAGACCTAAAGACACCCACAGATTGAATGTGAAGGGATGGAGAATTATCCATAATGCTAATGGATGTCAAAGAAAGCCAGAACAGCCATAACTTCTATTAGAAAAATTAGATTTTTTTTTTATTTCTAGGAGAGAAAGAGAGACAGCGTGAGCAGGGGAGGGTCAGAGAGAGAGGGAGTCACAGACTGAAACAGGCTCCAGGCTCTGAGCTGGCAGTCAGCACAGAGCCCGACGCGGGGCTCGAACTCACGAACCGTGAGATCATGACCTAGGCGAAAGTCAGACGCTTAACCGACTAAGCCACCCAGGCGCCCCTGAAAAATTAGATTTTAAACCAAAGATTGTCACAAGAGATGAAGAAGGGCATTACATAATAATTAAGGCGTATCCTTCAAGAAGACCTAATGACTGTAAATATTTATGCCCCAAACTTGGAACTCCCAGATATATAAATCAATGGATAACAAACATAAAGAAACTCACTGATAATAATACAATAATAGTAGGGACTTTAACACCCCACTTACATCAGTGGACAGATCATCTAAGAAAATCAACAAGGAAACAGTGGCTCTAAAAGGCATACTGGATTGGATGGACTTAACAGATATATTCAGAACANTTAGGACCACATTGCTATGAAACTTGAAGTCAACCACAAGAACAAAATTGGAAAGATCACAAATACATGGAAGTTGAAGAACATCCTACTAAAGAATAAATGGGTGATGGGCATTAAGGAGGGCATTTGTTCAGATTAGCACTGGGTGTTATATGAAGTGATGAATAACTGGGTTCTACTCCTGAAACCAATACTGCACTGTATGTTAACTACTTGAATTTAAATTAAGAAAAGAGAATGAATGGGTTAACCATGAAATTAAAGAAGAAATTTTAAAAAGTACATGGAAACAAATGAAAATGAGAACGCAACAGTCCAAAACCTTTGGGACACAGCAAAGGCCACCCTAAGAGGGAAGTATGTTGCAATACAGGCCTACCTTAGGAAGCAAGAAAAATCTCAAATACACAACCTAACTTTATACCTAAAGGAGCTAAAAAAGGAACAGCAAATAAAGCCTAAAGCCAGCAAAAGAAGGTAAATAATAAAGATTAGAGCAGAAATAAGTGATATAGAAACAAACAAAAAACAGATCAACAAAACTAAAAGCTGGTTCTTTGAAAGGATTAATAAAATGGATAAACCCCTAACCAGATTTATCAAAAAGAAAACAGTTTCCAAAAAAATAAAATCATGAATGAAAGAGGAGAGATCACAACCAACACCACAGAAATATAAACAGTTATAAGAGAATATTATGAAAAAGTATATGCCAACAAACTGGGAAATCTGGAAGAAATGGACAAAAACATACAAACTACTAAAATTAAAACAGGAAGAAATAGATAATTTGAACAGATCTATAACCAAATAAATTGAATCAGTATCCGATTTCAGCTCCAATCATGATCTCGTGGTTCATGGATTTGAATGCCACATTGGGTTCTGTGCTGACAGGTCAGAGCCTGGAGCCTGTTTTGGATTCTGTGTCTCCCTCTCTCTTCTCTGCCTTTGCCCTGCTTGCTCTCTCTCTCTCTCTCTCTCTCTCAAAAATAAAATAAACATTAAAAATTACAAAAAAAATAAAGAATTAATATCTTTTCTTTTCAAACTAGTCCAAAAAATAGAAATGAATGGAAAACTTCTAAATTCATTCTACAAGGCCAGCATTACCTTGATTCCAAAACCAAAGACCCCACTATAAAGGAGAATTACAGGCCAATATCTCTGATGAACATGGATGCAAAAATTCTCAACAAGATACTAGCAAATTGAATCCAACAGTATATTAAAAAAAATTCTTGACCACGATCAAGTGGGATTTATTCCTGGGCTGCAGGAGTGGTTAAATATTTGCAAATCAATAAACGTGATATACCACATTAATGAAAGAAAGGATTAGAATCATATGATCCTCTTAATAGATGCAGAAAAATCCTTTGACAAAATACAGGATCCATTCTGTAGGATAAAAATCCTCAACAAAGTAGGTCAAGAGGGAACATACCTCAACATCATAAAGGCCATATATGAAATACCCACAGATAATATCATCCTCAGTGGGGAAGAACTAATTAAGTTTTTCCTCTATGGTCATGGACAGAGATGTCCACTCTCACCATTACTATTTAAGATAGTACTGGAAGTCTTAGCCTCAGCAGTCAGACAACAGTCTTTCATGTTTTACTGGTTTTCTTTCATGATACACTTGGATTCCTTTCTCTTTATTCTTTGCATATTTATTACTGGTTTTTTATTTATTATTAACGGTTTTGTATATAACATATTCTGCATATTGAAGTCNCTCCCCATATTTAGGATATATGGCATCATATTTTATATCCTTTTATTTTATGAATCCTTTGAATTTTAGAGAAATACATATTTTTATTGCTTTTGTGTTTTTTACTTTCATACTCTCACTTTTGGTCTTTCCGTTCTGCTCAAAAACTCCCCTTCAATATTTCTTGTAGGGTTGGTTTAATGGTCATGAACACCCTTTGTTTTTGTTTCTCTGGGAAACTCTATCTTTCCTTCTATTCTGAATGATAGCCTTGCTGGATAGAGTATTCTTGGCTGCAGATTTCTTCCTTTTTGCACTTTGAATATATCGTTCCACTCCCTCTGTCCTACAAAGTTTCTCCTGAAAAATCAGCTGATAGCCTTATGGAGTTTCTTTTTATTTGTCTTTTTTCTCTTGCCGCTTTAAAATTTTTTCTTTATCACTATTTTTTGCCATTTTAATTACTGTGTATCTTGGTGTGGACTTCCTTGACTTGCTTTGGAGGGGGAAGGGGTCTCTGTGATTCTTGTATATGGATATCTATTTCTTTCTCCAGATTAAGGAAGTTTTCAGCTATTATTTTTTCAAATAAGTTTTCTGCCACCTTTCCTCTCTCTTCTTCTCTTGGGATCCCTTAAATGTCAATGTTATTATGCTTGATGGAGTCACTGAGTTCCCCAAGACTCTTCTCATTTTGCATCATTCTTTTTCTCTCAGCTGTTCAGCCTGATTACTTTCCATTACTCTGTCTTCCACACCACTTATTTACTTATCTGCTTCCTCTAGCCTGCTATTTATTCCATCAAGTATATTTTTATTTGTTATTTTTAATTTTTTTATCTTTATTTGAGAGAGAGAGAGAGAGAGAGAGAGAGAGTGTGTGTGTGTGTGTGTGTGTGTGTGTGTGGCAGAGAGAGGGAGAGACAGAATCAAAAGCAGGTTCCAAGGCTCTGAGCTGTCAGCACAGAGCCCAATGTGGGGCTCAAACTCATGAACCACGAGATCATGACCTGAGCTGAAGTTGGACGCTTCACTGAGTGAGCCACCCAGGTGCCCCATCCATCAAGTGCATTTTTAATTTCATTTATTGTGTTCTTCATCTTTGGTTCTTTTTTATTTCTTTGTTAAGGCTCTAACTGATATCCTCCTCTCTTTTCTCAAATCCAGTATCTGTATGATCATCACTTTAAATTCTCTGTCAGGGGCGCCTGGGTGTCTCAGTTGGTTGGGCGTCGGACTCCAGCTCAGGTCATGATCTCACAGTTCGTTGGTTCGAGCCCCGCATCGGGCTCTGTGCTGACAACTAGCTCAGAGCCTGTGGAGCCTGCTTCAGTTTCTGTGTCTCCCTCTCTCTCTCTCTCTGACCCTCTCTCTCTCTCTCAGAAATAAATTTTAAAAATTAAAATAAAATATGTGCTCGCTTCGGCAGCACATATACTAAAAATTAAAATAAAATAAATTCTCTGTCAGTCATGTTATCTATATCCCTTTTGCTTATATCTCTTACTGTGCTTTGATTCTGTTCTTTCATTTGTGACATATTTCTCTGTGTCCTCATTTTGTCTAACTCTCTATGTTTATTTCCATGTGTTAAGAATATCAGCTATGTCATCAGCTATGTCCTTATGAAGAAGAGGTCCTGTAGTGCCCCGCCATGCAGTGCCCCCTGTTCCCTGAACATGAGAAGGAAGAGGCCAAAACACAACAGCAGAGCAAATGCAACACCCATAGGAGACACTGCTGTTGTGTTCTGACCTCTTCTTTCTCAGTCCAGTAGTCTGAAGAGGCTCTCTTTGCCTGTCATGGGCAGTGTTTGGTTCCCAGCAGGGGTGGGGTGCATTTTAACAAGGTGTGTGCCGGTCTGCTTGCAAAATAGACTTTCCACCACTGCCGGAACCGAGCCTGCAAATCTCACAGGTCAGGACATGATGTTGGTGGATTTGCAACAGTCTTATTGGGGAGGGGGTGCCTGTCACACTGGGACTGAGGAAGCATGACCAGGCAGGGCAGATCTGCAAAAATGTGGGGATGGTGGGCTTGGTGTAACCAAGTTAGGTAATAAGCATTCTGGTTTCTGCAGGTGGTCTTGTGCTTGTGCTGGGGTTTGGCGGAGGCAAATGATGCATGCCAGATCCTTTGTTCCTAGGGAAGCTCTCCCCATGATCCCTGCCTCGCTAGACCATGCTCTGAGGTGAGCAAATCACTCTCCCTTCAGTCTGCCCCTGGAGTTTTTCAAACTGCTGCTTCCACACTGTATCTCTGAGAGTTGTTCTGCTACCTCTTTAAGGGCAGTGACTTAGCTTAGTGACCTAACACCCTCTGGGCTTTCCCAGAGCCAGGCTGCTGATTTTTTAAATTCCAGGCTTTAAGCCCTCTTGGCTGTATGAATTCATGAATTTCGGCCCCTCTCATTTTCAAAGCCAAATGTTATGGGGATTCATCTTCCCTTTACAGACTTCTCAGTGTGAAAGTCTGTTTTTTGCCCTTCTCCACACCAATGGCTCCCTCCCTACCACAGGCGGCCATGTTGTTCCCCACTGCATCTCTGCCCTTCCTACCCTCTTTGATGTGGCCTCATCTCTACCTTTAGTTGTGGAGTTTGTTGTGCCAGTCTTCAGGTTATTTTCTGGGTTGTTTACACTGATGTGACTGTTATCTAGTTGTATCCATGGGAGGAGGCAAGTTTAGAGTCCTCCTACTGTGATATATTCCCAGTTGACCTCCACGCAGTAGTTTAATATAAAGAATCATAAGGCTATGGTAAAAGAGTAATTTTAAGATATAAGGAAATTCAGTTTAGTACCTAGGTCTGAGGCAGAGTATCTAAGGAAGAATAAACCTAGAAGGGGTTCAGACCTCAAAGAAAGCATAGTTCAGCCACCTAATATCAGAGAAGTTTGCTGGTTTCGCTAGGCAAGAGCTGGTCTAGAGTTGCTGAGCAAACAATAGGCCACCTTTCCAGCGTGCAGGCAATCAGCAGGGTGGTGTGAGTATGCAAAAGAAGTCTGGGTGCCAGTGAAAGCAGGAACAATTAAGAGCACATAGATTACATAAGAAGAGAGTAAGGGATGGGAACTTGCAGGATGACTGTTCAGTGTGTGGCGCTGCAGGTCACACATGGGAGCTCTGTGTTGAAAGGGTTGTGGAAAGGTTATCACTAGGCTGAGGCTGGGAGGCCACACTGGGGCCAAATCCTGGGGCCCAAAGGGGCTAACGCTACCCGACAAGAGTCCTGGCCAGGTCAGGATGTAGTAGCAAGAGAACCTCTTGCACTTGTCCCTCCAGCGCCCTCTGCTGAGGAAGTTTAAATACTGTGCTCACTATAAAGAACTACTTAAAGGATTCTTACATGGTGAACATACTATGTAAGGAAGGATGCATTTGGAACTGAGAAGCAATAAATTGGTAACTGACAAATATACATAACTGCTTTCAGTTTAATAATGTGTTGAAGCAGTATTTCATCTAGATTCAAGAGGGACATTGATCTGCAATTTCCTTTTTTTGGTAACTTTTTTCATATTTTGGCATTAAACCGAGTTTGTAACACTCTGTAAAACTCGTTTCTATCTTAAATGTTTGCTAGAATTTACTAGGGAACCTGTCCGGGGACGGAGCTTATTTTTTGGGAAGATTTAGCATATTCAATGTTTGCCATAGATATAGATCTAGTAAGATTTTCTGTTTCTTTGGTGTTCCTTACAAGAAATTTGAACATTTTACCTGAGTTGTCAAGTTTGTAGTTGTAAAGTCATTCATAATATTCTCTTGTTATTTTCACAAAGTCTGTAGGCTCCATAGTGATATCAGATTCTTGGTATTGGTAATATTTGTTCTCTTTTTTTCTTGTTGACTCTGAGTTTAACAATTTCATTGGTCATTTCAATGAGCCATCTTACTGTTTTGTTAATTCTCTCCATTGTTTGTTTCCACCTTATTGATTTATGTTCTTTATTCTTCTCTTATTTTTACATATTTTTGGTTTAATTTATTCTAATTTTTGTATTTGCCTAAGGTAGAACCTTAGATCATTGATTTTATGCATTTAGTCTTTTTTAAAATTACTTTTTCCTTTTAATTTTTTTAGTATCATTGACACACATGTTACATTAGTTTCAGGTGTACAACTTAGTGATTTGACAAATTTATACATTATGCTATGCTCACCACAAGTATAGCTACCATCTCTCGCCATACAATGCTACTACAGTATCATTGACTACATTCTCTGTGCACTTCCTTTTATTCCCATGACTTATTCACTCCCTGTTTAGAAGCCTGTATCTCCCTCTTCCCCTCCAATTTTGTCCAACTCTCTACTCCCCTCCTCTCTGGCAGCCAGCAGTTTTACATTTATTTACTCTTTTCTAATATAATCATTTAAGCTATAGTTTTACCTCTAAGCCTCTTTGCTACATCCCACAAATACTGATATGTTTTGTTTTCGTGATCATTAGGTATAACGCCTTTTCTAATTTCCGTGTTTTCTTTAACCATGTATTAATTAGAATTATGTTCTTTAATTTCCAAGTATCTGAGGGTTTTGTAGGTATCTTATTATTAATTCTAATTCAATTCTATTGTCATCAGAAAACATTTTATAGACTTGAAGTTTTAAATATTTATTGTAACTTCATTTTTGGCCCAGGAAATGATCTGTCTTGGTGAACATACCATGTGCACTTGAAGAGCATGTGCATATGTTTTGCATTTNAAGGTATTTTATAGTATTATTTGATATCCTGTGTCATTTCTGATTTCTTTTGTCTAATTATTCTGTTAAGTGGTGAGAGAACATTAAAATATACAGATAAAGTTTTTTTCTATTTCTCTAATTCCATCGTTCTTGCTTCATGAATACCTATTATCAAGCATATACTCATTTATGACTTTTATGCCTGATGAAGTGACATTTTGTCATCATGAGCTGTTCCTTTTTAACTTTGTTTTGCAGTCTATTTTATCTGAAATTAATATAGCCACTGTAGCCTTCTTAGTCTTACTCTTTGCATTCTTCTTTTTTAATGTTTATTTACTTTCAGAGAGAGAGAGAGAGAGAGAAAGAGAGGCAGAGAGAAAGGGGGAAAGAGAGAGAGAGAATGAATCCTAAGCAGGCTCCGTGCTGTCAGCACAGAGCCCAATGTGGGGCTCAAACCCAGGAACCATGAGATCATGACCTGAGCTGAAGTTGGATGCTTAACTGAGTCACCCAGGTGCCCCACTCTTGGCATTCTATTTAAGGTTCCACTCTTATTTTTCCTAACTTATCTGTATATTTGAAGTGTGGTTTTTGTAAATATCATATACTTTAGTCTGGCTTTTTTATCCATTCTGACAATTTCTTTGCATTGGGACATTTAGTGCATTAACAATTCCAAAGCTTTAAAACATCCATAAAATAATTTGTTTTAAGTGTACAAATCAATAATTATTAGTATGCTTACAAAGTCATGTAACCATCATCACAATCCAGTTTTTGGACATTTCTATCACCCCAGAAGTTTCCTTATTCCTATTAAGCAGTCACTTCCTATTCCTCCACCCCACTTCACCCCATACAAAGCCTCTGACCAGTACTAATTTAATTTCTGTGTCTATGCATTTGCCTATTTTGGACATCTTCTATAAATGGAATGATACAATATATGGTCATTTGTGTCAGGTTTCTTTTACTTACAGAATGTTTTCAAAATTCATCCATGTTGTATGTATCAGTTTAGTTGCTGGGTAGTATTCCATTATAAATGTATCACATTTTGTTTGTACATTTCAACAATAATAAACATTTGGATTATTTCTGGTTTGAGGTTATTTCAAATAATGCTGCTTTGAAGATTTGTGTATGTCTTTGTATAGACATGTTTTCATTTCTCTTGGGTAGATTTCTAGGAATGTAATTGCTAGTTCATATGTGAAATCTGTTTATACCTTTGAGGAACTGCCAAACTTTTCCACACTGGATGCACCAGTTTACATTTCCGCCAGTAGTGTATGAGGACTTCAGTTTCTATACATCCTCACCAACATTTATCATTATCTGTCTTTTTGATTATAGCCATCCTAGGGCATGTGAGGTAGTATTTCCTTGTGGTTTTGATTTACATTTCACTGATGACTAATGATGTTGAGTATCTTTTCATATGCTTCTTACCCATTTGTAGATCTTCTTCATTCAGATCTTTTGTTATTTTTAAATTGTACCGTTTGACTTCTTATTGGTCAGGGTTTTTTTCTCTTTTTTATAAATATTTATTTATTTGTAGTTTATTGTCAAGTTGGTTTCCATATAACACCCAGTGCTCATCCCAACAAGTGCCCTCCTCCATGCCTATCACCCATTTTTAGTTTTATGAGTTCTTTAAATATTCTGAATACAGGTTCCTTATTGGATGTATTATTTGCTTCTATTTTTCTCTCAGTCTGTGGCTTGTCTTTTTACTTCCTTGAGTGTGTTCTTTGACATGCTAAAGATTTAAATTTTGATGAAGTCCAAAATATCTATTTTTGTGTTGTTTACACTGTTTATATTGTATCTAAGAAGGCTTTTCTTAACCCAAGGTCATGAAGAGTTACTCCTATAACCTACACTAAGAGTTTTATAGTTTTACCTCTTACATTTATGTCTCTAAATGTTTAGTTNATCCTCTTTAAGGTTTTTGAATCTATAAATTAATGACTTTCACCAAATTTTGGTCATTATCTCTTCAAAGTTTTTTTCTGCCCCATTTTTTCTCTTTCCAGAACTCCAGTTACACACATGGCAGACCTATTAATATTGTCCCACAGGTCCTCGATGTTCTATTCAGTTTCTTTTCAATTTTTTTCTACCTTTTCTTCAGATAGAACAAATGAAATTATTGTTCTCAAATTCACATACCCTTATCTGTCAACATTATTATATTATGGTTAAGCCTATCTAGTAAATTTTTTAATTCAGATATTATATTTTTCATTTCTAAAATTTACATTTTGTTCTTATTTATAGTTTATATTCATCGCTAAGAATTTCTATCCCTTCATTATAAGCATATTTTTCTTTACCTCATTGGTGATTTAATGAGAATACCTCCTTTAAAATCCTTGTCTAATAATTCCAACATATGAGACATCACAGGATTGACTTTTGTTGTCTTTTCCTCTCATAATAGGTCACATTTTTCTAGTTCTTGTTACATTGAATAATTTTGGGTTGTATTCTGAAGAATGTGAGTATTATGTTATTGAGACTTTATACTCTGTTCTATTTCTCCAAAGAATGTTGATTTTGTGTTTTTTTTTAATAGGCAATTAATTTAGTTGTACTCAATACAAACTCTGTTCTTTGATAGCTCAAATTTCTGTTCAGTTATTTTGTCTCTACATGTAATGCTGGGAGTTTTTCTTCCACATGTGCAGTTCAGGGGTCATCCATCCAGATATTCGAGCAGAGCTTACACACAAAGTTTGGTGTTCTCCTTCTCTGGTTCTCTCCTTTCCAGGATTTTCTCTTCACATTTTGGTAGCAGTGGTTGCACCAAACCTATCCTCTGGTTCTTTGGGCCAGAAAAAAATGGAGAGTTCTTCTGGGGTTTTAGCTGACTGATATGGTGTAGGCTGTGGCATGTCCTCGGGCTAGATGTCATGAAAATGGGAACTCACCCAGTGCAGTTCCTTTCTTCCAAGTGTCAACTCCACTCCACAGTCTGCCTCTGTAGTACCTTCAGAGAGTTATTTTTTGTATTTTATCCAAGGTTTTTAATTGTCACCTGTGAGAGGAGGAGGTTGATCCAATAGGAGTTTACTTAGCCATTACTGGAAACAAAACACAGTGATCAATATTGTTCAATAAAATAAAAGTATAACATACTTTTTACATAAACTAAGCTTTTTCCATAAATGAGATATTTGTAACAGGAACAATGACTATTCAAATTTACAATTTATTAAACTTTAGAGCCATGGGTATTAGAAAGCAAACATTTGGGGCGCCTGGATGGCTCAGTTGGTTAAGCGGCCGACTTCAGCTCTGATCATGATCTTGCGGTTCATGGATTCGAGCCTCTGCATCGGGCTCTGTGCTGACAGGTCAGAGCCTGGAGCCTGTTTTGGATTCTGTGTCTTCCTCTCTCTCTGCCCTCCCCTGCTCACGCTCTGACTCTCTGTCTCTCAAAAATAAATAAACGTTAAAAAGCAAATATTTAGACAGAACTATTTGCCTATCCTTCTTCAGCCATTATTTTTTAAATTTATTTATTTAAATTCAACTTAATTAACATATAGTGTAGTATAGGTTTCAGGAATAGAGCCGTGATTCATCGCTTACATAAAACACCCAGTGCTTATCCCAACAAGTGCCCTGCTTAATGCCCATCCCCCATTTAGCACATCCTCCCACCTACCTCCTCTTCAGCAACCCTGTTTGTTCTCTGTATTTAAGAGTCTCTTATGGTTTGCCTCCCTCTCTGTTTTTATCTTCTTTTTCCTTCCCTTCCCCTATGTTCATCTGTTGCGTTTCTTAAATTCCACATATTAGTGAAATCATATGATATTTGTCTTTCTCTGACTGACTTATTTCACTTAGCATAATACACTCTAGTTCCATCCATGTTGTTGCAAATGGCAAGACTTCATTCTTTTTCATCCCTGAGTAGTATTTCTGTGTGTGTGTGTGTGTGTGTGTGTGTGTGTGTGTGTGTGTACACTACATCTTTTTTATCCATTCATCCATCGATGGACATTTGGGCTCTTTCCATACTTTTGCTATTGTCAGTAGTGATGCTATAAACATTGGGGTGCATGTGCCCCTTAGAATCAGTACTCCTGTATCCTTTGGGTAAACACCTAGTAGTGCAATTGCTGGATCATGTGGTAGTTCTATTTTTAATTTATTGAGGAACCTCCATACTGTTCTCCAGAGTGGCTACACCAGTTTGCATTCCCACCAGCAGTACAAAAGTGTTCCCCTTTCTTCACATCCTTGCCAACATCCATTGTTTCCTGACTTGTTAATTTTAGCCATTCTGACATGTGTGAGGTGGTATCTCATCCTCATTTGGATTTGCGTTTCTCTGATGATGAGTGATGTTGAGCGTCTTTTCATGTGTCTATTAGCCACCTGGATTTCTTCTTTGGAGCAGTGTCTATTCATGTCTTTTGCCCATTTCTTCACTGGATTATTCATTTTTGTTTTTGGGGGGTGTTGAGTTTGATAAGTTCTTTCTATGTTTTGGATACTAACCCTTTATCCGATATGTCATTTGCAAATATCTTCTCCCATTCCATCGGTTGTCTTTTAGTTTTGTTGGTTGTTTCCTTCATTGCAGAAGCTTTTTATCTTGATGAGGTCCCAATAGTTCATTTTTTATTTCTTGCCTCCAGAGATGTGTCTAGTAAGAAGTTGCTGCAGCCGAGGTCAAAGAGGTTGCTGCCTGTGCTCTCCTATAGGATTTTGATAATTTCCTGTCTCACATTGAGGTCTTTCATCCATTTTAAGTTTATTTTTGTGTATGGTATAAGAAAGTGGTCTAGTTTGATTCCTCTGCATGTCTCTGTCCAGTTTTCCCAGTACCATTTGCTGAAGAAACTATCTTTTTTCCATTGGATACTCTTTCCTGCTTTGTCAAAGATTACTTGACCATACATTTATGGCTCCATTTGTAGGTTCTTTATTCTGTTCCATTCATCTATGTGGTCTGTTTTCGTATGTCTTGTTTTTCCTAATAAGTGCCTCTTTTAGGTTATAGAAGTCCCTTTAACATTTCTTGTAAGGCCAGTCTCGTGGTGACAACTACTTTATTAGCTTTTGCTTTTCTGGAAAAAACTCTTTATCTCTTCTTCAATCCTGAATGACAACTTTGTTGGGTAGAGTATTGTTGTCTGGAAGGGTTTTTTTTTCTTTTGTCTCTTTGAATATATCATGCCACTCCCTTCTGGCCTGCCAAGTTTCTGCTGAAAAATCTGATGATAGTCTTATGGG
>NW_027532740.1:16916-19390 GCF_008692635.1 Crocuta crocuta | reverse complement strand
TAATTTCTTTTATCTTCTTTTCATTAACTTTTGAGAGTTTTATTGTGTCTCAGTGTTGGTCTCTCTGGATTCCTCTTTGGGGGGGTTCTATGGGTTTCTTGGATGTAGCTGTCTCTTTCTCTAGGTTAGAGTAGTTTTCAGTTATTTTTTAAAATAAGCTTTCTGTCCC
Source organism: Crocuta crocuta (assembly GCF_008692635.1). Classification (NCBI taxonomy): domain Eukaryota; kingdom Metazoa; phylum Chordata; class Mammalia; order Carnivora; family Hyaenidae; genus Crocuta; species Crocuta crocuta. Next base: position 19,221 of record NW_027532740.1, on the reverse strand, counting down.
ATTCTCTCTCTCTTCTCCTTATGGGACCCCTATAATGTGAGTATTGGTCTGCTTGATGGAGTCTTGTAATTCCCTTAATTTATCTTCACACTTTTTCATTATTTTTACATCCTCTGATTGGATGAATTCTACTTTTCTGTCTTTGAGTATGCTGATATTTTCTTCCACTTTATCTAGTCTGCTCTATTGACATTTTAAATTCAGTTATTGTATTTTTTAGCTCTGATTTCTGTTTGATACTTTTTAATATTTTCTGTCTCTTTGTTGAAATTCTTACTTTGTCATGCATTGATCCCCTGACCTTGATGATCATCTTTTGACCACATTTTAAAACTCTGTCAAACAAATAATTTATCTCCATTTAATTAAGGTCTGTTTCTGGAGTTTTGCCTTGTTCTTTTGTAAGAACATATTCTTCTGTTTCTTCATTTTCTTTCACTCTGTGTTGGTTCCTGCATATTAGATAAAACAGCCACCTCTCCCAGGCTTGACAGAGTGGTCTTATGTAGGAGATGAATCTTATCAATCAGTTCAGCCTTAGCTCTTGGCTGTTTCTCAAACCTGTGTAATTGTCTAAGCCACTTTTTTGTTCTTAGTGCCTCCCAGTAGTTGATGGTGTGTCAAGACCTGTCAGTCTCCCAAAAGGGGGATCTCAGTCAGCACCTAGATGCAGACTGATTAGAAGCCAGGCTGTTGGTTAGCAGCTTTTAAACTATGCAAGTAGATTTCCTTCTAGGAAAGATCAGGATCTGGGCATAACTGTATGCTCCCTTTGCACTGAACCTTGGGTAGATAGCCAATTAAGAAATGTTTCTTTGTTTGCTACTGTCCTGTGGGATCTGGAACTAAAGCCTCACTGGCTGACAGAGCCAGGTGATCAAGGGGTATATCCTCTGGACAGCAGCCACAAAAGCCAGGATGCCAGGCATGTATAAAGGCTCATCCCAGAGAGACATTAGTGACCTGAAGTGGGCCAAAGGGAGAATGTGGGGATGGTACATGCTGGCTTTCCTCATCTCCAGGGAGGATTGCAGTCTGTCTCTAGATGTGCACCAAATTAATTTGAAGCCTAACCTTCAGGAAGCAACTTTTAAAATATGTAAATGGGCCTTTTTTAGGGAAAGACTGGGATATGGGTGTTTCTTTCTGCTCTTTCTGTGGTAGGCCTGAAGAGTTTCCCACAGTGAGTCTTCACAAGTCCATTAAAAACTTTTTCTTTGTTTTTTCTAATCTGGTGGGTCCCATGGCTGCAAGCCTCATTGTCTTTCAAAGCTAGGTGTTTGGAGGGGGGCCCAAACATGTAGCTCAGGTAGACATGTTCCAAACTCTTCACTCCTCAGAGAGAAGCTTGGAGTTGCATTCCCTCCTAATTGCTGCACCAGGGGTGGGGTTTATGGTAAGATTGTGTCTCAGCATTTTCTACCCATTTTGATGTGGGTTTTTTTTTTTTTCATTTGCCCAATGTGTAGGAGTCACTCAGCTAGTTTCTGGATTTCTTTCAGAAGAAGTTTTCCCATGTGTAGCTGTAGATTTGGTATGTGCACGAGGGGAGGTGAGTTTGGGAGCTTCCTATGTTGCCATCAAGGACCAGAACCACCAGCACTATTTATAATAGTCCCAAACTGGAAACTACTTAGATATCAATAAACAGTAGAATGTATGAATAAATTATGGTATAGTCACAAAATAAAATTCTATACAGCACGAAGGATAAATGATCTACTGCTACATAACACAACAATGATGAATCTCCCAAATATAATATTAAATGAGAGAAGCCAGATACAGCAGAGTACATACTTTAGTATTTTTGTTATATAAAGTTTATAAACAAGCAAAACNAGTGAGTTAGGGGAGGGACATGATGGGAAAGGGGGACAAGGGAGTGTTCTGGGATATGGGTAATGATCTGTTTATTGACTTAGATGCTATGGATAGGAATGTGTTCACTTCATGAAAATTCATAAAGCTTATGATCTGTGTACTTTTCTGTATGTGTACTATACCTCAGTTAAAGGTTAATTTGTCTTAAGTAAAAAAGAAGATGAAGAAGAAAGAAAGAAATCCAGTATTTTTAGCACATAGGACTAAGAATAAAACCCAAAGTCCTTACCATGGCCTAGAAGGTTATACATGATCTAGCCTTGGCTATCTTCTCCACATTATTCCTTCCTGTTATTCCCCTTGCTTACTTAGCTCCAGCCACATGGCCTTCTTGCTGTTCTGCAAACATAATAAAACTCTTTTCCATCCTAATGCTTTGTACTTGCTATTCCCTTTCCTGGAACACTCTTCCCTCAGCTTC
>NW_027532740.1:12033-16697 GCF_008692635.1 Crocuta crocuta | reverse complement strand
TCCTCCCTAAACACTCCATCTGAAATAGACTTCCCAATCACTTTTTATCACATTACAGTATTTTTTATAGCATCCATAACTAGATATGTATTTATTACTTGTTCATCATTTGTCTTTCTTAATAGAATGTAAACTCCCCAAAGGCTGGACCACGTCTGCTATGTTCATCACTGTATCTTTAACATCTGACATCACCTAGCACATAGGAGCTGCTCATATAAATGTTAGAGTTACATGAATGAATTAATGAAGATCCCTGGGTAAACTGTCCACTAAGCTATAGCTAGGCTTTTCCCCACAAAGGGAAACACCTGAGAAGTTCTAAGTCATTCTGTTAAAAATAAACCCTTGTTAGTATAACCTCTCATGCCCACTTTAGCTTGATGAGTAGAAAGCTCCGATCTTTCCTCAGTGCTTCTGTAAAATTTGGCCAAGAAAATGTACTTTAGATAAAACATCATATTCTAAGATAAGAGAAACCAGCTAGAAATTACCTCTGCCTCCTACCCCCAGATTCCCCAAAGGAAAAAGATATGGTCAACAGGCAGTGGAGCTCCTCTCTACAGTGCCATATCCCTAAGAAAACATTGACTTATTCTCACCTCATCTAGGACAAGTAATAAATATAGAGAAGGCCTTATATAGAATTGTTCAATAAGCAATAAGTGTCTTTAACATGTGTTTGAGGATATCTTTTCTTCTTGTGATTTCATCTTAGATACAACAACTATGACAGAGCTGTCATCAATACTGTACCTTATGATGTTGTCCATCGTTGGTATACAGCACACCGGACTCTGACAACAGAGTTGAGGAGACCTGAGAATGAGTTTTGGGTCAAACTAAAGCCTGGAAGGGTGGGTGCCAAACTCTAAAGATGTCTAAGCTTATACTGAAGCAGTGAATAATGGGTATCTATTTGTTAATCACAATCTTACAATGGTAAAAATGAAAAGAGTCCTGGGTATTGCCTCTGGTCCTGCCACTCACTGAATGACCTGGAAGCATGTCCTACACCGTATCTGGGCATCAGTGACTCAGTGACTCTACATGTATAATGAGGAAGTTGAACTAGATAACCCCTAAGGGTCCTTCCAGCTATATGATTCCTGTTTCGTTTTGCTTAGTTTTGCTCTTGATATATCCTCTGAATACAGAATATCTTCAGCTTAGCAGAAAACATAATGAGGTAATTTAACTCATTGAGAAAGTGTATAACAAAAAAATAAATAGAAAATGAAGCCAGTTATCAGATTTGCTTTGATAAGAGAATATTCATGAAACAAGCTCATCAAGTGCAGGGCCTATTATCTACTGTAACTTACCTTTGTAACTTCCACCCAGCCTGCTGCAGGACCATGCACATCCTAAGTTCCAAATGTTTATTTAATCTCAAAAAGAAAAATTGGTCATTGAATGTAATCACAGAACAACCTAAAGCTTTTCTTTTAAGTGATCTCTTCTGATTTAGAGTTCCTTTGGTCTGCCCTTGTTCTGATGGTGTTTTATTCTCTTTTTGTCCATTCACAGGTTCTATTTATAGACAACTGGCGTGTCCTACATGGCAGGGAATCCTTCACTGGCTACCGCCAACTCTGTGGCTGCTACTTAACGAGGGATGATGTATTAAACACTGCTCGTCTCTTGGGGCTTCAGGCTTAAAATTGACAGCATTAGGATTATGAACACACCTGACACCCTGCCTACCAGAATTTCATATCAGCAGAATAATATTGTGTCAATACCTACTTCAAATGGTCTCTTTCTTTATCTGATCAGACAAAACAGAAGTTGCAACTAGATCAGTTAGAAAGGAATGCATTTTAGGAATAACAAAGCCTTTATGAAGCAGCAAGTTGCAAAATGTTTGGTCTTAGGACACGTTAACACTATTAAAAGTCATTGAGGACCCCAAAAAGTTCTTGGATGTGGATTATATCTACTGATACTAACTGTATTAGATATGAAGACTGAGAAATGTTTAAAATTCAAGAACACAAAATCACACATCCCTCTCAGTATCAGAGAGATGACATCATCACACATCAGGTAGCCTTCGGAAAAGCCTCTGTACATTTATGAGATATGAAAAAAGCAAATATCACCTTATGTTTATTAAAAAAAAAGTTTTTAAGCTACAGGCCCACTAAAAGGGTTTCAACGATCCCTACAGGTATTTTCAGACCACTCTTTTTTTTTTCTTAAATAGTTTATTGTCAAGTTGGCNTTTTCATTGCCATGTAGTATTCCATTGTATAGATGAACCACATCTTCTTGATCCATTCATCAGTTGATGGACATTTAGGCTCTATCCATGATTTGGCTATTGTTGAGAGTGCTGCTATGAACATTGGGGTCCATGTGCCCCTATACATGAGCACCCCTGTATCCCTTGGGTAAATTCCTAGCAGTGCAATTTCTGGGTCATAGGGGAGTTCTATTGGTAATTTTTTGAGGAACCTCCACACTGTTTTCCAGAGGGGCTGCACCAGTTGACATTCCCACCAACTGTGTAGGAGGGTGCCCGTTTCTCCACATCCTCGTCAGCATCTAGAGTTCTCCGATTTGCTCATTTTAGCCACTCTGACTGGCGTGAGGTGTTATCTCAGTGTGGTTTTAATTTGTATTTCCCTGATGAGGAGGGACGCTGAGCATCGTTTCATGTGTTCAGACCACTCTTTAAGAACCAATGGGTTGGAGGATACCTTAGGATAGTCCTTTACATATACCTGTGGATTAAAGAGTTTAGCTGAAGCCCTAGATTTATATCTACAGTGACCTGGAACTACAGGTACTACAGAAATTGCTTCATAACACAAGCTCTGTGATAAGGTAGTAACTAAATACAAACACGTGTTTTATCTTACAAGAAGAGCTTTCTCCATCCAGGTCATCTCTTGAGGAGTTAAACTAGGAAGTCACAATAGCTCCTGTGGAACAAAACCGTCAGTTCAATAATTACGTAAGGGATAATTGCAGAAAGTTTTTAGAGACTTCTGAGGTTCCATAGGGTAATGCGTATATACACACATACACCACAGGCGAGTACAGAGGACTAGTCTCTAAGACTGTTCTTAAACTCATCATGATAATGTACTTCCAGAGAACTGGACATCACTATCCAAACTTGCATTTTTTCTTTTGATGGTATTGAGGATGCAATCTGTTTTCTCCATTTCTGCTGGTTTTTCTTTCCTGAAAACACTATACATTTTAATTGCTAAGATTTGACTGGGTTAACTATAAATACCTTGTATCTTTTATTTTTTTAATGACTTCCTTTATATATGGGTAGTGAGACAGAGATGGGTATGAGGCTTATTTTCCCCTAGGTTTCATTGAAAGTGAAGCTGTACAATAACTTCATTGACCACTATAGAATGATGAAAGAGAATCCAGGCTAGTATGTGCACAAGAGAAAAAAAAAATTATTAGGATAGGAGTCACAAACCAAAGTCAATATTCTGACAGAGAATAGAATCTAATCTGATGTTCACAAAGAGTCCCTACTTCACATTTAGTAGTTTATGCATTATCTTATTGACTCATCCAGTGCTCTAAAATATGTCCTCAAAATATTTCTGCATTTTATTTGCACTATATAGGAATTGTTAAGAGTCTTCATGAAATTTGTCATCCTTAGGTCAAAGGATTGATAATTAAGTCTAGGTCTTAAAGAATATACCCTTTAGCAACCAGAACAGAAGTAACACTTTAACATGCAGTTTATTCTCCATACTGTCACGTATTCCTAAAATATGTCACCATTCATCTTTATCAGGATATTTACCTTTTTTGAAGTTTTGCTTAACTTAGCCTTGAAAATTGTATTTTAACTACAGTCAGCATTGCTTTATAACAAGCAAAGGACATATTCAGGACCTGGAGAGACGGATACAGATCAGTCTTTCTCACTATAGGACTTCCTTTACCTTCTGTCTCCCCTGGGACCTTGATTCATTAATTATTTCACCGTCACTTGCCTAAATTTTTAATCCATACTTTTCTACAATGTGCTCTCTTCAGAGGAAGAAAGATGGAAGGTAATCATTTAAGTGCTGCCCATGGTGCACTGAAAATTTTCTTTATATTTATTTTTTACATCTCTTTCTGATGTCCCTGAATATGTAAGCATGGAGATTGTGTTTACCAAGCTCAGTGTAGAGGTACTTTTACCTTTTGCTAAGGCAGGACGGGATCAGTGGGATCAGGAGCACTGTGCCTACCGTAGTGTTGCATAGCACCTAACATAGTCACATAGTCACTTAGATTTGTTGGAATAAGAGTAAATTAATGAATCCTTTTCAAATAAATTCACCAGAAATTACCATGTTCTCGGTAAATATGTCCTTTTGGGTTTGGCAGTTAACCAGCACTGAATTTTTGTTTACCTTCATCTAGAGTGACAAACCATTCAGGAGGGTTTCCTGGGCTTCAGAACTTAGTGTTAAAACTGGGAAAGTCCCACACAAACCAGGACTATTTGTCTCCCTACCTTCTTGATGCTGGTTATGTCTTTCTCTTAGTGTTCACCACTGGTTCCCATTTCTGTCCAAGTGCTCTGTGCCCTCACAACCTGTGTAGTCCATGAGGAACAGGAAAAAAGATGGATAAACTATGGTGTGTTGTGTTGGTCCCAAAGTAGACCAGAAGCAGCAGCATCA
>NW_027532740.1:0-12015 GCF_008692635.1 Crocuta crocuta | reverse complement strand
GCATCAGCATTTTTTAAGCACTTGTTAGAAATGAAAATTCTCAGGCCCCACCCCGGACTTACTAAATCAAAAACTGTGGGGGGTGGAAGCCAGCATTCTGGTGCCTGTCAAAGTTTGAGAGTCACTGATGGGAAGAGCCACGTTGTTGAGTTCTAGGCTCTGTTTTGAGCTATAGTTTGCTTTTCAGTTTTCTCTTCTTCACTTTATTTTTTTAGTTTATTTATTTTGAAAGAGGACAGGGAAGAGGGAGAAAGAGAGAATCCAAAGCAGGCTCCAACCCAGCACAGAGCCCAACACAGGGCTCAAACCCACGAACCATGAGATCATGACCTGAGCCAAAACCAAGAGCTGAATGCTCAACTGACTGAACCACCCTATCTTCTTCACTTTAAAATGGAAGCCTTGGACTAGTCAACATCTAAAGGCTGTGTCACTCTGTAGTTGTTTGACCTCTCATAGCTTAAGTTTTCTCATATGAATAGAGTAAGGAAAATACCTTACAGGTTTTTCTAACAATTTTTTTATTATTAAATAAGATGTTTACAGCATGTAATGATGACCAATAATAATAGCTAACTCTTTCATAGTGCTTTCCATGTGCCAGACACTTATAACTGCTTTTAATCCCCCATATCAACCTATTTTATAAATGAAGAAATAGAGGCAATGAGAGATTAAGTGGTTTACCCAAGGTCATAAGGCTAAATAAGTGTCGGAAGTTGTTAGAACCTCGAAAATCTGGTCACAGGAACAGAGCTTTTAATTAATTTGCCATATTCCAAAATAAATATTAATTCCTTCCCCCTTGTCCACATTTACAGTCTAGCTGATCATTCATAGATCGTAATCATCATCTTCACTATTATGTTCCTTCCAATAGAATCTTAAGAGAACAGAACCATGACAATATCTAGATGTTTTGCAAATAGTTTGTAAATAACTACGCCCCCCTACTTTTTAAAAAGAAGCGTTTTTAAAACCCCACATTCTCTAATTTTACTTCTTCCAAAGGTAGAAGTTTGATGATAGAAGGAAATCAACCCATTCAGTATTTTTCCTTCTTTCCACACTATTGCAAAATATGTCAGTTCTTAGGATCAAAACCATTTTACAGAAAATATTCATATCATTGCCCCAGGGAGCTCTAGGGCATATTGAAGATCTACTCACAGGGTCAGCTGGTGGCTTAGTTGTGAAGTTGGGCCATGTCTGTGCCCTCACCTCCTTAATCCCTCAGCTCACTACAGCCAAAGACCCTGGCAGATGTGGTAGTAGTTCTTTAATTTGTTCTTTTTTGTTGTTGTCAGATTTACACTCATGGGTTGGTGGGTTTGTGGGTAACTCTCTCCTACTCCTTGGCTGTAGGCAGTAAGTCTGGCTTTTGTCCTCCATCTTGCTCAGAGCACTTCTGGACCATTCAGAGTATAAAGTATTAGCTTGATTAGTGGAGTCCAAGCTTCCTTTCTGGAAGACATCTTTTACAACTGTGAAAATTATCTTAAGCCATGTTGGTGGCTTAAGTTGGTTAAGCCATGTTAGTTTCATAGTGGTGTTCTAGCCTACTTTTTTATGGGTAGATAAGCATGGTAATTTATCCTATTGACAAGTGAAGGTCAATGCTATGGTGAACCTGTGAAGTCAATGAAGGTTTTTCTCTGCTGGCCCCACCTTTCTCCATGATTGATCCTTTGTCCCATTGATGATGGCCACTTCCTCCAATTCAGGTATTCAGTATCTTGTCAGCTTCTGCTTTCTAGATCCCTCTCTAATGCCTTGACTGAGGCAGTGTAGTGTCATAGGAAGAGCATGGACATGAACCAAACTGGGTTTGAATTCTATCTTTGCCTCTGACTAACCTGGTAAATTTGGGGAAGCCACTTTCCTTCCTTGGGCCTCTGTTTCGTCATCTACAAAGGGGGCTAATAAATGCCGTCTACCTAATAAAGCTGTGATGAATAATAAAATGAGGTCACGGGTATAAAGTCAGTACCATAGTGAGCACCACACAATAAATAGTCCATAGTAGTTGTTTATCATCATCACCAATATCATTTGAGCAAATAGGAGGGACAAAGGCTAGCCTATGTGTTTGACAGAAATCAGCATTCTACTTGGAAGGAGTGAAGCAATGGAGTCAGAATTGGAAAAGTATGTGGAAATACTAGGGTCAGAGAGAGTAGACGGTCATTAAGTGCACACGTATTGATTGGCAGGGCATTCAAACACAGCCTGAAGCTTTATAGATAAAAAGTTGGTTTGGAGTAGGTAGTCTGGGAGTCCAGGAGCTGAGACCTGAAAGGGCATAGATCAGAGAGAAAGATTAGAGGATGGATCAGAGAGCTTGATGAGACACACTGAGTCTGGAGTGGTTTAGGGGAAATGGCTTGATAAGAAAGGATAAGTGAGGCAGGTAGGCAGACAGCCATGCCCACAGTGACTTATAGTTCAAGATAGAACACATACTTCCACGTGTAACTTCACCATTTCCCAAAACCGCACTGAAGCAACTGTAAAATGATACTTAAAAGGATTGGAAGAACAGGAAAGGAGGCAACAACTACATTTTGAATACTGAAAAGCAGATGGATGAATAGTAATTGACCTGGCAGACCCAGAAAAGACACAAACTAGGAATCTTAAACCCATAGTGGGGAAAAAAGCCAAAAACCAACCCCATTTATTACCCCATCTTCCACCCCACCCATAAGAATCTTCAAAGACTGCAACAGGTAACTCTGGAATTTTGTGGGATGGGCACCAAAATAACGAGGCTTGTTTAAACACTGTTTAAGAAGTAGATTCATTTCCACATCCCCTCGTGCAGTTGAAAACTGACTGTACTGAGGGTCTGGCCCTTTCCTGCACTGACAGAAGTCTGGCATGTTATTTCCTGAAAAGCAGAGGTACTCTGGACTTGGAGTTCCTAAACCCAGCCAACGGCTGGAGTCTCATATTGAAAACAGAGGGGTTAATTAGAGATAGGCATCCTGAAAGCTGTAAATCCCCAGCCTTCTCCAATTCTGACTGTAAAACTCTGGCAGCTGGATGTTTCCCATTCCAAAGAATAGAAATGGAAGGAAAACATCCAAATTAATTCTAGGAGGTCAGCATTACCCTGATACCAAAACGAAAGACTCCACTAATAAACAGAACTACAGGCCCATTTCCCAGATGAACAGAGATGCAAAAATCCTACTTGCAAACCAAATCCAAGAATACATTTTTAAAAGTCATACCACAATCAACTGGGATTTGCCTAGGAGCAAGGTTGGTTCAATATTTGCAAATCAATTGATGTGATACATCACATCAGTAACAGAAAGAATAAGATCATTCCAGTGGATGTAAAAAAAGCATCTGACAGAGTACAAAATCCATTCATGATAAAAGCTGTCAAGAAAGTAGCTTTGGAGGGAACATGCCTCAAAATAATAAAGTCCAAATATGAAAAACCCACAGCTACTATCATCCTCAATGGGGAAAAACTAAGAGCTTTTTCTCTATGTTCAGGGACAAGATAGGAATGTTGGTTCTTCCACTGTTATTTAATATAGTACTAGAAGTCATAGCCACAGCAGTCAGACAACAAAAAGAAATAAAAGGCATCCAAAATGCAAGGAGGAAGTCAAACTTTTACTCTTTGCAGATACCATAGTACTCTACATAGAAAACCCAAAGATTCCACACAGAAAAATTGGTAGAACCGCTGATACATGAATTCAGTAAAGTCAAAGGATACAAAATCAATATTCGGAAATATGTTACATTTCACAATGAAGCAATAGAAAGAGAACTCAAGGAATCAATCCCATTTACAAATTCACCAAAAAACATAAGATACCAAGGAATAAATCTAACCAAAGAGGTGAAAGATCTGTACTCTGAAAACTATAGAAAGCTTATGAAAGAAATTGAAGAAGACACAAATAAATAGAAAAACACTCCATGCTCATGGATTGGAAGAACAAATATTGGCAAAATGTCAATACTACCCAAAGCAATCTATACATTCAGTGTAATCCCTAACAAAATACCAACAGCATTCTTCACACAGCTAGAACAAACAATCCTAAAACTTGTATGGAACCATAAAAGACCCCAAATAACCAATCTAACTTTTTAAAGGAAAAGAAAAGCTGGAGGGCGGTGGAGCCAGGAGGGTGGTAGAGCCAAGATGGTGGAATAGTACGGAAGGATTTTTTTGTCTTGCATCCATGAAATACAGCCAAGTCGACACTAAACCATCCTGCACACCCAGAAAACTGATTGGAGGATTAACACAACAATCTGCACAACCTGAACCACAGAACTCAGCAGGAATGTGGCGTGGAGAGGTGAACTGGGGGAGAGAGAAGCTGTGGAGGGCAGGAAGCTGTTTTTGTTGCAGTGGGAGGATGGAGATGCGGGGAGAGTACGGGAAAAACACCCCCTCCAAAAGCAGCTGGAGAGAAAGTGGAAAAGCGGAAACAGCCTCAGGGATTGAACAAAAAAGGGAGAAAGAGAGGATTTAAATTCCACTGAGACTCTATAAGCAGGAGGAGCACAGAGTCTGAAACTCCGCAGCTCCATACCTGGAGGTGCTCTGGTGGGAAGGGCAAATATCCAAGAGCAGAGTGAGGCCGAGGGGTCCTCGGGCCTCACGGGGAGAGGCGGTTCCCCTGCTGGGAGGACTTTCGGTAGAGGCTGTGCAGCCTCCCCACAGGCAAAGGTCCCAGAGGACCCCAGAGACCAACCACATTGGCTGGTGCTGGAGGAGGTCATTAAGGGTGAAGCCTGGTGCCAGATGTGTATTGTGATTTTCAATGATCCCTGAAACGCTGCTGCTACACAATTGCGTGAACTTTTTCTGGGGTGGGCTGGCACCCAGCCACAGTCTCTGGACATTGGCAGCAGCACGGTCCCATGAACATTCCTGGGTGCGGCCAGCACCTGGCCATTGCTCAGCGAGACCCACCCCCCAGAGGGTCAGAAGAGGTCAAAGCCACAGTCCCTCAGAATTGAGGTGTCGGGAAACACAGCCGCATCTGAGATAAAACTCAGGAGGGAGGTGCCGCCTGGCAACCTGACAGCTTGCTCACAGACAGTGTAAAAGCAGGGAGTGGATGGAAACCAGAGACAAAGGACAGGTGCGCGATTACAGATCAGGGAGAACAGAGTTCTGATACTAGAGGATGGGTAGCTGGGTGACGCCATTTTCACCCATCACGTTCACAAACATACACACCTACAACTGCCACAACAATCTACCCCAGTAAGCTAAGCAGCGCCATCTAGTGGAGAATGGAGCCATTACACTAAACCTCACCCCACCCAGCCAACCTCACTCTTCAGGAACACAAGTCTCTCCACCTGCTTAGTTTACAGACTCTAAAGTGCATCATAGTTTGACTTCTAGGGGAAAACGATGTAATATCAATCATATTTCAGTCTGTTCACAGGTCCATCTATTCAATCTTTTTTCCTTCTTTTTTCATTTCTTTTTCTTGAATACAAAAAGAAAAAGTTGTATCTTCAAATTTTTAAAATATTTTTCTTTAATTTTTCTACTATACTTTTTACTTTTTTCTAAAATTTTCAAATTCTATTTTACTTACATCTTTTCATTTTATTCTATTTCATTGTATTCACTTTTTCACATTTTCAAACATTTTTTTCCTTTTCCTATTTCCCTTTTTCCCTCTAATCTACCAAGCTCTTTTCAACACCCAGACCAAAACACACCTAGGATCTAGCATCATTTATTTGATTTGTGTGTGTGTGTGTGTGTGGTTTTTAATTTTTTAAATTTTATGTTTTCCATATTAATTCATTTCTTCCTTCAAAATTATGGAATGAAGGAATTCACCCCATAAAGGGAGAGCAGGAAGAAACGACAACCAGAGACTTAATCAACACATATAAAGCAAGATGTCTGAACTAGAATTCAGAATTACAATAATAAGAATACTAGCTGGGGTCGAAAAATATATTAGAATCTCTTTCTGTGGAGATAAAACAAGTAAAAGCTACTCAGAATGAAATAAAAAATGCTGTAACTGAGCTGCAATCTCAAGTGGATCCTATGGCAGCACGGATGGATGAGGCAGAGCAGCGAATCAGCGATATAGAGGACAAACTTAGGGAGAATAATGAAGCAGAAAAAAAGAGGGGAACAAAGGCAAACGAGTATGATTTAAGAAAGAGAGAATTCAGTGAATCATTAAAAAGCAAGATCAGAATCATAGGGGTCCCAGAAGCTGAAGAAAGAGAAAAAGGGGTAGAAGGGTTATGTGAACAAATAATAGCAGAAAACTTTCCTAACCTGGGGAAAGAATAGACATCAAAATCCAGGAAGCACAGAGGACTCCCATTAGATTTAACAAAAACTGACCATCAACAAGGCATATCATAGGCAAATTCACAGAATACTCAGGCAAGGAAAGAATCATGAAAGCAGGAAGGGGAAAAAAGTCAACCTACAAGGGAAGACAGATCAGGTTCGCAGCAGACCTATCCACAGAAACTTGGCAGGCCAGAAAGGATTGGTAGGATATATTCAATGTGCTGAATTGGAAAAATATGCAGCCAAGAATTCTTTATCCCACAAAGCTGTCATCCAAAATAGAAGGAGAGATCAAAAGTTTCCCAGACAAACAAAATTTAAAGGAGTTTTGACCACTAAACTATCCCTGCAAGAAATCTTAGGGGGGGACTCTTAGAGGGGAGAAAAGACGGAAAAAAAAAAGATGAAAAGCAACAAAGATTAGAAACCAAAGGACAACATCAAAAACTACAACTCTACAAGAAATATAATGGCAATAAATTCATAGCTTTCATTACTCACTCTAAACGTCAATGGACTAAATGCTCCAATCAAAAGACATAGGGTAACAGAATGGATAAGAAAACAAGATCCATCTAAATGCCATTTATAAGAGACCCACTGTAAACCTAAAGACACCTTTGGATTGAAAGTAAGGGGATGGAGAACCATCTATCATGCTAATGGTCAACAAAAGAAAGCTGGAGTAGCCATACATATACCAGACAATCTAGACTTTAAAACAAAGACTGTAACAAGAAATGAAGAAGGGCTTTATATCATAATAAAGGGGTCTATCCACCAAGAAGACCTAACAATTGTAAACATTTATGCTCCAAATGTGAGAGCACCCAAATATACAAATCAATTAATCACAAACACAAAGAAACTCATTGATAATAATACCATAAGAGTAGGGGACTTCAATACCCTACTTAAAGCAATGGAGAAATCACCTAAACAGAAAATCAACAAGGAAACAATGGCTTTGAATGACACACTGGACCAGATGAACTTAACAGATATATTAAAAAAAACATTTCATCCTAAAGCACCAGAATATACATTCTTCTCCAGTGCACATGGAACCTTCTCCAGCATAGATCACATACTGGGATACAAATCAGCCCTCAACAAGTACAAAAAGACTGAGATCATACTGTGCACATTTTCAGACCACAATGCTATGAAACTCAAAATCAACCACAAGAAAAAATTTGGAAAGATAACCAATACTTGGAGACTAAAGAATATCCTACCAAAGAATGAGTGGGCTAACCAAGAAGTTAGAGAGGAAATTAAAAAGTACATAGAGGCCAATGAAAATGATAACACCACAGCCCAAAACCTCTGGGATGCAGCAAAGGTGGTCATAAGATAAAAGTGTATAGCAATCCAGGCCTTCATAAAGAAGTAAGAAAGGTCTCAGATACACAACCTAACATTACACCTTAAAGAGCTGGAAAAAGAACAGCAAATAAAACCAAAACCAGCAGAAGACAGAAAATAATAAAGATTAGAGCAGAAATCAATGCTATCAAAACCAAAAAACCCCCAGTAGAACAGATCAATGAAACCAGAAGCTGGTTCTTTGAAAGAATTAACAAAATTGATAAACCCCTAGACAGTTTGATCAAAAAGAAAAAGGAAAGGGCCCAAATAAATAAAATCAAGAATGAAAGAAGAGAGATCACAACCAACACAGCAGAAATACAATGATAATAAGAGTTATTATGAGCAATTATATGCTAATAAACTGGGCAATCAGGAAGAAATGGACAAATTCCTAGAAACACTTAAACTACCAAAACTGAAACAGGGTGAAATAGAAAATTGGAACAGACCCATAACAAGTAAATAAATCGAATTACTAATAAAAAATATCCCAAAAAACAGAGTCCAGGGCCAGATAGCTTTTGAGGGGAATTCTACCAAACATTTAAAAAAGACTTTACACCCATTCTCTTGAAGTGGTTCCAAAACATAGAAATGGAAGGAAAACCTCCAAACTCTTTCTATGAATTCAGCATTACCCTGATTCCAAAACCAGACAAAGATCCCACTAAAAAGGAGAACTACATACCAATTCCCCTGATGAACATGAATGCAAAAATCCTTAACAAGATATTAGCCAACCATGAGAGACTTTTGAATGCTGACAAAAACTGAGGACTGATGGATGTGGGGGGAGGGGGGGATGGGCATGGAGGAGGACACTTGTGGGGATGAGCACTGAGTGTTATGTGGAAACTAATTTGACAATAAACTATTAAAAAAAAAAAGATATTAGCCAACCAGATCAAACAGTACATTTTAAAAAATTATTCACCACAACCAAGTGAGAGTTATACCTGGGATGCAAGACTGGTTTAATATCTGCAAAACAATCTATGTGATCCATCACATCAATAAAAGAAAGGACAGGAGCCACATGATCCTCTCAATAGATGCAGAGAAAGCATTTAACAAAATACAGCATCTTTTCTTAATAAAAGCCCTCAAGAAAGTAGGGATAGAAATATCATACCTTGAGATCATAAAAGCCATATGTGAAACACTCAATGCTAATATCCTCAATGGGGAAAAACCGAGAGCTTTCCCCCTAAGGTCTGGAACATGGCAGGGATGTCCACTCTTGTCATTGTTATTCAACATAGTATTGGAAGTCTTAGTCTCAGCAATCAGACAACATGAAGGAATAAAAGGCATCCAAATTGGCCAGGAGGAAGTCAAACCTTCACCCATCAAAGATGACATGATACTCCAAATGGAAAACCCAAAATATTCCACCAAAAAACTGCTAGAAATGATCCATGAATTCAGCAAAGTTGAAGGATATAAAATCAATGCACAGAAATTGATTTCATTCCTATACACTAATAATGAAGCAACAGAAAGAGAAATCAAGGAATTGATCCCATTTACAATTGCACCAAAAACCATAAAATACCTAGGAATAAATCTAACCAAAGAGGTGAAAAATCTATACACTGAAAACTATAGAAAGCTTATGAGAGAAATTGAAGAAGACACAAAAAATGGAAATATATTCCATGCTCCAAGATACAAAGAACAAATATTGTTAAAATATCAATACTACCCCAAGCAATCTACATATTCAATGCAATCCCTATCAAAATAACATCAGCATTCTTCACAGAGCTAGAACAAACAATTCTAAAATTTGTATGGAACCAGAAAAGACCCTGAACAGCCAAAGCAATCCTGCAAAAGAAAACCAAAGCTGGAGGCATCACAATCCCAGACTTCAAGATGCATTACAAAGCTGTAATCTTCAAGAGAGTATGGTACTGGCACAAAAACAGACACTCAGATCAATGGAACAGAATAGAGAACCCAGAAATAGACCCACAACTGTAGGGCCCAATAATCCTTGACAAAGCAGGAAAGAATATCCAATGGAATAAAGACAGTCTCTTCTGCAAGTAGTGATGGGGTAACTGGACAGCGACATGCAAAATAAATGAACCTGGACCACTTTCTTACCCCATACACAAAAATAAACTCAAAATGGATGAAAGAACTAAATGTAAGACAGGAAGCCATCAAAATACTCAAGGAGAAAGGAGGCAAAACCTTCTTTGACCTTGGCTGCAGCAAATTCTTACTCAACACATCTCCAGAGGCAAGGGAAACAAAAGCCAAACTGAACTACTGAGACCTCATCAAAATAAAAACTTCTGCACAGCAAAGGAAACAATCAGCAAAACTAAAAGGCAACTCTGGACTGGGAGAAGATATTTGCAAATGATATATCAGATAAAGGGTTAGTATCCAAAATCTATAAAGAATTTATCAAACAACACCAAAAAACCAAATAATCCAATGAAGAAATGGGCAAAAGACATGAATAGACAATTCTCCAAAGAAGACATCCAGATGGCCAAACGACACATGAAAAAAATGTTCAACATCACTCACCATCACAGAAATACAAATCAAAACCACAATGAGATACCACCTCATGCCTGTCAGAATGGCTAACATTAACAACTCAGGCAACAACAGATGTTGGTGAGGATCTCTTCTGCACTGCTGGTGGGAATGCAAACAGGTGCAGCCACTCTGGAAAACAGTATGGAGGTTCCTCAAAAAATTAAAAATAGAATTACTCTATGACCCAGAAATTGCACTACTAGGTATTTATCCAAAGGATACAGGTATGCTGTTTCAAAGGAGCAGGCACATACACCCCAATGTTTATAGCAGCACTATCATCAACAGCCAAAGGATGGAAAGAGCCCAAATGTCCATTGATGGATGAATGGATAAAGAAGATGTGGTGTGTATATATATACAATGGAATATTACTTGGCAATCAAAAAAAAATGAAATCTTGCCATTTGCAACTACATGGCTAGAACTAGAGGGTATTATGCCAAGCAAAATTAGTCAGTCAGAGAAAGACAAATATCATATGACTTCCCTCATAAGAGGACTTCAAGATACAAAACAGATGAACATAAGGGAAGGGAAGCAAAACTAATACAAAAACAGGGAGGGGAACAAATCATAAGAGACTCTTAAATATGGAGAACAGAGGGTTACTGGAAGGGTTGTGGGGGGGGATGGGCTACATGGGTAAAGGGCATTAAGGGATCTACTCCTGAAGTCATTGTTGCACTATATGCTAACTAACTTGGATGTAAATTTTAAAAAATATATTTAAAAGAAAAGAAAAGCTGGAGACGCCATAATTCCTGACTTCAAGTTATATTACAAAGCTGTAGTAATCAAGACAGTGTGGTGCTGGGACAAAAATAGACACATAGATCAATAGAAGAGAATGGAAACCCCAGAAATCAACCCACCACTCTACAGTCAACTAATCTTTGACAAAGCAGGAAAGAATATTCAAGGGGAAAAAGACAATCTCTTCAATGGTGTTGGGAAAACTGGACAGCAACATGCAAAAGAATAAAACTTGACCACTTTCTTATACCATATTCAAAAACGAATTCAAAATGGTTTAATAACCTAAATGTGAGAGAGGAAACCATCAAAATCCTAGAGAACACAGGCACTAACTACTTTTACATTGGCCATAGCAACTTCTTTTTTTAAGTTTATTCATTTATTTTAAAAGAGAGAGACAGAATGATGAGGGGAGGGGCAGAGAGAAAGGGANAAACCAAGAGTCAAACACTTAACTGACTGAGCCACCCAGGTGCCCCTGCCCACAGCAGCTTCTTACTAGATATGTTTCCTGGGAAACAAAATCAAAAATAAACTACTGGAACCTCATCGAAATAAAATCAACAAAACTAAAAGCGAGTGTTCAGAATGGAAGAAAATACTTGCAAATGACATACCTGATAAAGGGTTAGTATCCAAAATCTATAAAGAACTTATAAAGCTCAATACCCAAAAAGCAAATCATCCAATTAAAAAATGGGCAGAAGACATGAATAGATATTCTTCCAAAGAAGACATACAGGTGGATACATGAAAAGAGGCTCAACATCACTCACCACCAGGGAAATAAAAATCAAAACTACAATGAGAGATCAACTCACACCTCTCAGAATGGCTAAAATTAACAACAGAAGGAACATCAGGTGTTGGAGAGGATGCAGAGAAAGGAAACCCTCTTGCACTGTTCACGGGAACGCATAGTGGAGCAGCCACGCTAGAAAACAGTGTGGCGGGGGGCGCCTGGTTGGCTTAGTTGGTTAAGCGTCCGACTTTCGCTT
>NW_027532739.1:0-559 GCF_008692635.1 Crocuta crocuta | reverse complement strand
AGTCGGACGCTTAACTGACTAAGCCACCCAGGCGCCCCAAAGAGGCTTTTTTTTTTCCATTGGATATTCTTTCCTGCTTTGTTAAAGACTAGTTGGCTGTATACTTTTGGGTCCAAATCTGAGTTCCAATTCTATTCCATTGGACTCTATATGTCTGTTTTTGTGCCAATACCACACTGTCTTGATGATGACAGCTTTGTAGTAGAGGCTAAAGTCTGGGGTGGTGATACCTCACGTTTTGGTTTTATTCTTCAATATTACTTTGGCTATTCGGGGTCTTTTGTGGTTCCATACAAATTTTAGGATAGTTTGTTCTAGTTTTGAGAAGTATAGTGATGCAATTTTGATTGGGATTGCATTGAATGTGTAGATTGCTTTGGTTAGTAATGACATTTAACTATATTCTTCCAATCCATGAGCATGTCATGTTTTTTCCATTTCTTTGTGTCTTTTTCAATTTCCTTCATAAGTTTTCTATAGTTTTAATCACAGAGATCTCTTATATCCTTGGTTTGGTTTATTCCTAGGTACTTTATTTTTTTTGTGCAATTGTGAATGG
>NW_027532738.1:0-502 GCF_008692635.1 Crocuta crocuta | reverse complement strand
TCCTTATGAGGTATCTGTGTGCGGAATATCGGTGTGATTTGGAATGTTGTGAGGCCTGGTCAATACCCGCAGGCCCATTTCCAACAGGAGCCAGTAGTAGCAGAAAGAGATACCAATTTTCATTTCTCATGGCAGGAGCTGTGCAAACACTGCCATTTCCTTGCTGTGACTGCCATCCAGAGAGGCTGGTGTGGCTCCCAGCATAATGTCATGAGAGTCATATTTTCTTTTTGCCTTTCTTTCTTTCTTTCTTTCTTTCTTTCTTTCTTTCTTTCTTTCTTTCTTTCTTTCTTTCTTTCTTTCTTTCTTTCTTTCTCTCTCTCTCCCTCTNCCTTCTTTCCTTCCTTCCTTCCTTCCTTCCTTCTTTCCTTCCTTCCTTCTTTCCTTCCTTCCTTCCTTCCTTCCTTCCTTCCTTCCTTCCTCTTTCTTTTGTGTCAGGAGTAAAATTTAGTGATTTATCACTTACATATAGCATCCAGTGCTCATCACAAGTGCCTCCTTA
>NW_027532737.1:1229-1472 GCF_008692635.1 Crocuta crocuta | reverse complement strand
TTTTGCCTCATCCCCGCCCTGTCTTCTCTCTTTCTCTATGCTCTTGAAACAGCACTGCATACACCTGGCTATTTAATTGTAGCTGGGATTTCCGGTTATATGCTTTAAACCATTCTTTGTCCATCGGTTTTCTTCTTTTTTCCTTTTCTGTTCTTCTTTTTGACCTTTTTATGTATTTTTTTATTTTCTATTATTCGCTTTCCCTCCTCCGTCTTTTCTCTTAACTTTTGCTTTTTGCTTCTC
>NW_027532737.1:0-1063 GCF_008692635.1 Crocuta crocuta | reverse complement strand
AAATAACCAAGGTCCCAACAAGAGAGACCAAGGGATACCATTCAAAAAAGACTCTCTGAAAGGATAGGCCCTGGACAGTCAAAGAGCCTTCTTGGATATAGCAGTGTTCACAGATGCAGAGAGCATAACAAGTCTTTAAAACAAACAAAAGCCAGAAAGCTAATTAAAATGACAAAATGAAAGAGCTCTCCTCCAAAGAAATTCCAAGAAGAAGTGACAGCTAATGAACTGCTCAACACAGATATAAGCAGCATAACTGAACAAGATTTTAGAATAATAATCATAAAATTGATAGCTGGGCTTGAAAAAAGCATAGGGGACAACAAAGAAACTATGGCTACAGATAATATGGAGAATAAGAATAGGCATGATCAATTAAAAATGCGAAAAATGAGATAAATAATAAATTAGAGGCCTCCAATGAACGGATTGAAGAGGCAGAAAGGAGAAAAAGTGATTTAGAAGACACCATTATAGAAAAAGAGGAAACTGAGAAAAAAAGAGACAAAATNAAAAAAGAGACAAACTGATCCAGGAACAGGAAAGAAGAATTCGAGAGCTCAGCGATACGGTCAAACGCAACAATATCCATATCATAGGAATCCCAGAAGAGGAAGAGAGAGGGAAAGGTGCTGAAGGAGTCCTGGAACAAATTATAGCAGTGAACTTCCCAAACCTGAGGAAGGAAGTAAATGTTGAAATACAAGAGGCTCAGAGGACTCCCCTCAGATGTAATTTGAACTCATCTTTGGCACAGCATATCATAGTAAAAATGGCAAAATACAAGGACAAAGAGAGAATTCTGAAAGCAGCTACGTATAAAAAGGCCCAAACATGCAAAGGGAAACCTATCAGGGTGGTGACAGACCTATCTACTCAAACTTGGCAGGCCAGAAAGGAATGGCAAGAGATCTTCAATGTGATGAACAGAAAAAATATACAGCCAAGAATCCTCTATCCAGCAAACCTGTCATTCAAAATAGAAGGAGAGATAAGCCTTTCCAAATAAACAGAAATAGAAAGAATTTGTCACTACTAAGCCAGCCCTACAAGAAATCCTGAG
>NW_027532736.1:0-1183 GCF_008692635.1 Crocuta crocuta | reverse complement strand
TAGCACACACTTAGTGGCTCAAATAACATACGTTTATTGTCACCCCATTTCCAGGAGTCAGGGTCTGGGCAAGATAAGCTCGGTTCCTGCTGTTTCCTTCACAACATTTCCAGGAGTCAGGGTCTCTGGGTCTCCCAGGCTGGAACCAAGAGGTTGACCAGACTCCATTCTCATCTGGAGGCCTGAAGAATCTGTTTCCAAGGCCATTCAGGTTGTTGGCGAAATTCTTTTCTTTGCAATTGTCTAAGAGTCCTGGCCTTTGGTGGCTGTAGGCCAGAGGTCACATTAATGTCTTGTGGCCACCCAAATTTCCTGACATGTGAGATTTTCAATCAAATCAGCAAGGGGACGTCCATGAACAGCAAAGAAGGCTTAGTTCCTCCTTAAGGGCCTTGCGCTGATTTAGTGGGGTTCACCCACAATAATCTCTATTTTAATTAGCTCAAAATCAGTTGATTTGGGTCCATAATTGTATCTGCAAAATCCCTTTACCTCTGCAAGGTTGTCTGGGCTAGAAGGAAGTCAGAGGATCATCCCACACTGAATGGAAGGGCCTGAGCCCTGGGGTGTAGCTGTCATGGAGCCACGCTAAGGCTTGTCTGCTACGGGTTTCCTACCGCATAGGGTTTATTTTGTCTGCTCGTTTTCATTTCATTTCTTTCTCCCAAATGAGTCCTGTGCCAAGGACATTGAGTAAGAAAGCTTCCCTAGGTAATGGGCTCTGAACAGCATCAGACTGGCCCCTCGACACCATGTTTCCCTTCTCGCTTCTCATGTTTCTCCTTACAGCTTCCCAAATGATGAAATAGTCAATGTGTCCCCCAGCCTGGTGAGAAATTTGTAATAAGCTGATAAAGAAATAATGTTAGAAACATAATTCTAAACATGCCTGAATTAGAAGAGAAAGAGGACCAATCTCAAATCAATGACCGAAACTTCTACCTAGAAAAAAAGAACAGAAAAAAAATCCAAGAAGGTAGAATGAAGGAAATGTAACTATTAGGGTGGAAATCAACGAAATCTATATTCTGTCTCCTCAAAATTTAAGATCCTTTAAAAACCTGCATGGGATAGAGAGCTAACTATTGTCATGGTAATGAACCGAAGGCTGTCCCTCAGTCCAGAACGAAAGGGTTTTGGGGCTCCTGGGTGGCTTAGTCGGTTAAGCGTCCGGCTTTCGCTT
>NW_027532735.1:0-487 GCF_008692635.1 Crocuta crocuta | reverse complement strand
GATCATGGTGGATAATTCTTTATATGTGCTGTTGCATTCGATTTGCAAGTTATCTTGTTGAGGATTTTTGCATCTGTATTCATCAAGGATATTAGCCTGTAGTTCTTTTTTGCTGATTCTGTCTGGCTTCGGAATCAAAGTGATGCTGGCTTCGTAGAATGAGTCCAGAAGTTTTCCTTCCATTTCTTTTCTTTTCTTTTCTTTTCTTTTCTTTTCTTTTCTTTTCTTTTCTTTTCTTTNTTCTCTTCTCTTCTCTTCTCTTTTTTCTTTTCTTTTTTTTTTTTTGGAATAGCTTGAGACGAATGGGTATTAACTCTGATTTAAATGTCTGGTAGAATTCCCCAGAGAAGCTATCTGGTCCAGGGCTCTTATTTGTTGGGAGATTTTTGGTAACTGATTCAATTTCTTCACTAGTTAGGGTCTGTTCAGATTTTCTATCTCTTACGGTGTGAATTTTGGTAGTGAGTGTGTGTTTAGGAATTTGTCC
>NW_027532734.1:0-493 GCF_008692635.1 Crocuta crocuta | reverse complement strand
AGGCAAAATTGGAAATAGAATGAACAGGCAGAAGGGATATGAAGCATTTTTCAAAGAGGTAAAGGGTGGATTATGGTTGGAGAGGTGAGAGAAGGATGTTGGTATTATCCAGAGAAACTATAGAGTCTAATTACTCCTGAGANGAGAGAAAGAGATGAAAATGTCGGGAGGTGTAGAATTTACATCTACAGAATGGACTAAATTTGATTGTTTAAGTGCGCGGGTGACCAGAGGTAATCAGGTCAGTGTTTCTGCGGAAATAAAGAAAAAAAAACCCAAAACAAAAAACAAAAACAAAAAAAAAGGGGAAAAGGGAGGAGGGCAGCTCTCAAGCAGTGATGGGCATGGTGTGATCCAGTGAGTCAGGCGGCAGTTCTGCCTGGAGGTTGTAGGGAGGAGAGTGGCAGAGCTCCACCTCGCTTTTATAGGCGTGTAAACTTCCTGGGCCGGGGCTCAGCCAAAGTTTGTTGTGCTTTTCAACCCAGGCCAGTCC
>NW_027532733.1:0-592 GCF_008692635.1 Crocuta crocuta | reverse complement strand
ATTTGTCACCACTAAGCCAGACCTACAAGAAATCCTGAGGGGGACATTCTGAAGGAAATGTTGCAAGGAACAAACATACCAGAGTCACCACCACAAACATGAACCCCACAAAAGNTACAGGGTCTATCCATCAGGAACAACTAACAATCATAAATGTCTATGCAACGAATATTCCCATAAATATTCAAAACAATTAATCATAAACAGAATCAATCTTATAGATGAGAATGTGAAAATAGCAGGGGATTTAATCCTCCGCTTACAGCAATGGATAGGTCAACCAGACAGGAAATCACTAAAGAAATAATGGCTTGAAAGACAGATTGGACCAGATGGATCTGACAGATATATTTAGAACTCTACATCCTGAGGCCAGGGAATTTACTTTCTTCTCAAGTGCGCATGGCACATTCTCCAAGATAGATCACAATACTGGGACATAAAGCAGCACTCAATAAATAGAAAAGCATTGAGATCATACCATGCACACTTTCAGATCATAATGCTTTGAAACTTGAAATAATCAAAAGAAAAAGTCTGGTAAACATCCAAAAACATGGAGGTTAAAGAATACCCTACCAAAGAATGAATG
>NW_027532732.1:0-502 GCF_008692635.1 Crocuta crocuta | reverse complement strand
AGGGCATTATATAATAATTACAGGGTCAATCCGTCAGGAAGAGCTAACAATTATATACATGTCTACACACCAAAATTGGAAGCACCCAAATACATAAAACAATTAATCACAAACAGAAACAATCTATGGACAAGAATGTGCTAATAGCAGGGGACTTTAATACTCCACTTACAGCAATGGATAGGTCANGACAGAAAATCACTAAAAAAATAAATGGACCTGAACGACACATTGGACCAGGTGGATTTGGCAGATATATTTAGAACTCTACATCCTGAGGCCATGCAATTCACATTCTTCTCAAGTGTGCATGGCACATTCTCCAAGACAACCACATACAGGGTCATAAAGCAGCCCTCAATAACTATAAAAGAATTGAGATTATACCATGCACACTTTTAGATCACAATGCTATAAAACTTGAAATCAATCACAGGAAAAAGTTTGGAAAACCTCCAGAAACATGGAGGTTAAAGAACACCCTATTAAAGAACGAATGGGC
>NW_027532731.1:259-555 GCF_008692635.1 Crocuta crocuta | reverse complement strand
ATTGAAGTCCTCTGCTATTAGCACATTCTTATCTATGAGCTTGTTACTCTGTGATTAATTGTTTTATATATTTGGGAGCTCCCATATTCGGTGCATAGACATTTATGATTGTTAGTTCTTCCTGATGGATGGACCCTGTAACTATTATGTAAAGCCCTTCTTCATCTCTTGTTATTGTCTTTAAATTAAAGTCCAGTTTGTCTGATATAAGTATAGCTACTCCAGCTTTCTTTTGATTTCCAGTAGCATGATATATATTTCTCCATCCCCTTACTTTTAATCTGAAGGTATCTTCC
>NW_027532731.1:0-245 GCF_008692635.1 Crocuta crocuta | reverse complement strand
TTTCTTGTAGACAGCATATAGATGGATTTTGTTTTTTTATCCATTCTACTACCCTATGTCTTTTGATTGGAGCATTCAGCCCATTTACATTCAGTGTTATTATTGAGATATGTGGGTTCAGAGTCTTTGTGTCCTTTGTGGAGTTCATGCTTGTGGTGGTGTCTCTGGTGTCTTTGTTTCTTGCAATCTTTCCTTCAGAACGTTCCCCTCAGGATTTCTTGTAGGGCTGGCTTCGTGGTGACAAA
>NW_027532730.1:0-551 GCF_008692635.1 Crocuta crocuta | reverse complement strand
TGTAATATTCTGTATCAACTATACTCAAAAATGTTTTTAAATAGCGTAAACACCTGCCATCCCCCTGGATGGGTGCATTCGCTGGGAGTGTGTGTGGTTCGCGGTCTGCCCATTCTTCCACGTCCTGCCCAGTGTGTGATCATCTCACTGTGTGAACAGACACATACTCTGCAAAGAGCACGTTCAGTTGCTTGGCTCCCAAACTCCATCTACTTAAACGGCGATAAGAGCTTTCCAGGAGTGATTAAGGCTTTCCAAGAGTGATTAAGGTTTCTTTTTTTNGCTTTTTATTTATTTCTGAGAGAGAGAGAGACAGCGTGAACAGGGGAGGGTCAGAGAGAGAGGGAGACACAGAATCTGAAGCAGGCTCCAGGTTCTGAGCTGTCAGCACAGAGCCCGACGCGGGGCTCGAACCCACTAACCATGAGATCATGACCTGAGCTGAAGTCGGACACTTAACCGATTGAGCCACCCAGGTGCCCCTCTAAGAGTGATTAAAAAAATTTTTTTTAATGTTTGTTTATCTTTGAGAGATGGGGGGGTGGGGGGGG
>NW_027532729.1:0-1190 GCF_008692635.1 Crocuta crocuta | reverse complement strand
ACCTAAATATCTAAAACAATCACAAACAGAAACAAGCTTATAGAATGTACTAATAGCAGGGGACTTGAATTCTCCACTTACAGTAATGGATAGGTCAACTAGACAGAAAATCACTAAAGAAATAAGGGACTTGAAAGACACATTGGACCAGATGGATCTGACGGATATACTTAGAACTTTACATCCTGANGAGGCCAGGGAATTTACTTTCTTCTCAAGTGCGCATGGCACATTCTCCAAGATAGATCACATACTGGGACATAAAGCAGCCCTCAATAAATATTAAAGAATTGAGATCATACCATGCACACTGTCAGATCATAATTCTTTGAAACTTGAAATCAATTACAGGAAGGAGTCTGGAAAACCTCCAAAAACATGGAGGTTAAAGAATACCCTACTAAAGAATGAATGGGCCAATCAGGCAAGTAGGGATAAAATTAAAAAATATATGGAAACAAATGAAAATGAACACAACAATTCAAACTCTATGGGATGCACAAAGGCAGTCCTAAGAGGAAAGTACATTGCTCTCCAGGCCTATTTCAAGAGATTAGAAAAAGCGCAAGTCCAAAATCTAACAGCTCACCTAAAGGAACTAGAGGCAGAGCAACAAGAACGCCCTAAACCCAGTAGAAGAAGAGAAATAGTAAAAATTAGAGCAGAAATAAACAACATAGAGACCAAAGAAACAATTGAACAGATCAATGAAACCAAGAGTTGGTTTTTTGAAAAAGTAAACAAAATTGACAAACCTCTAGCCAGACTTATCAAAAAGAAAAGAGAGAGCACCCAAATAGACAAAATTATGAATGAAAATGGACTTATTACAACCAACCCCTCAGAAATACAAGCAATTATCAGGGAATACTATGAAAAATTATATGCCAACAAATTGGACAACTTAGAAGAAATGGACAAATTCCTAAACACACACTCACTACCAAAATTCACACGGGAAGAAATAGAAAACCTGAACAGACCCATAACGAGTGAAGAAATCAAATCACTTATCAAAAATCTCCCAACAAATAAGAGCCCTGGACCTGATGGCTTCCCTGGGGAATTCTACCAGACATTTAAAACAGAATTAATCCCAATTCTTCTCAAGCTACTCCAAAAATAGAAATCGAAGGAGAACTCCTGGACTCATGTTATGAAGCCAGCATCACTCTGATTCCCAAGCCAGA
>NW_027532728.1:0-1498 GCF_008692635.1 Crocuta crocuta | reverse complement strand
TGAGAAGTATGCTGGTGCAATTTTGATTGGAGTTGCATTGAATGCATAGATTGCTTTGGGTACTAATGACATTTTAGCTATATTTGTTCTTCCTATCCATGAGCATGGAATGTTTTTCCATTTCTTTGTGTCTTCTTCAATTTCCTTCATAAGTTTTCTATAGTTTTCATCATACAGATCTCTTGTATCCTTGGTTAGGTTTATTCCGAGGTATTTTATGGTTTTTTGTGCAATTGTGAATGGGATCAGTTTCTTGATTTCTCTTTCTGTTGCTTCATTGTTGGTGTATAAAAATGCAACTGATTTCTGTACGTTGATTTTGTACCCTGCAACTTGGCTGAATTCTTGAATCAGTTCTAGTAGGCTTCTGGTGGAGTCTGTCGGGTTTTCGATGTAGAGTATCATGTCATCTGCGAAGAGTGAAAGTTTGACTTCTTCTTTGCCAATTCTGATGCCTTTGATTTCCCTTTGTTGTCTGATGGCTGATGCTAGGACTTCCAGCACTATGTTAAACAACAGTGGTGAGAGTGGACATCCCTGTCGTGTTCCAGATCTCAGGGGGAAGGCTCTCAGTTTTTCCCCGTTGAGGATGATGTTAGCTGAAGGCTTCTCATAGATGGCTTTTACGATGTTTAAGTAGGTTCCTTCTATCCCAACTTTCTCTAGAGTCTTTATTAAGAAGGGATGCTGTATTTTGTCAAATGCTTTTTCTGCATCTAAAGACAGCATCATATGGTTTGTAGCTTTTCTTTTGTTGATGTGATGTATCACATTGATTGATTTACAATGTTGAACCTGCCCTGTAACCTAGGGATGAATCCCACTTGATCTTGGTGGAGAATTCTTTTTATGTTATGTTGGGTTCGATTTGGAAGTATCTTGTTGGGGATTTTTGCATCCGTATTCATCAAGGCTATTGGCCTGTAGTTCTCTTTTTTTGCTGGATCTCTGTCTGGCTTGAGAATCAGAGTGATGCTGGTTTCATAAAATGAGTCTGGGAGTTTTCCTTCGATTTCTATTTTTTGGAATAGCCTGAGGAGAATTGGTACTAGTTCTGTTTTATACGTCTGGTCGAACTCCCCAGGAAAGCCATCTGGTCCTGAACTCTTATTTGTTGGGAGATTTTTGATTACTCATTCGATTTCTTCACTCGTTATGGGTCTGTTCAGATTTCCTATCTCTTTCCGTGTGAATTTTGGTAGTGGGTGTGCGTTTAGGAATTTGTCCATTTCTTCTAAGTTGTCCAGTTTGTTGGGATATAATTTTTCATAGTATTCCCTGATAAATGCCTGTATTTCTGAGAGGTTGATTGTAATAATTCCATTTTCGTTCATGATTTTGTCTATTTGGGTGCTCTCTCTTTTCTTTTTGAGAAGCCTGGCTAGGGGTTTGTCAATTTTGTTTATTTTTTCACAGAACCAACTCTTGGTTTCATTGATTTGTTCAATTATTACTTTGGTCTCTATGTTGTTTATTTCTGCTCTGATTGTTACTATTT
>NW_027532727.1:258-509 GCF_008692635.1 Crocuta crocuta | reverse complement strand
AACCGATGGACAAAGAACAGTTTAAAGCATATACCTGGATTCCCCGGCTACAGTTAAATAGCCGTGTGTTTGCAATGCTGGTGGAAGAGCATAGAGAAAGAGAGAGAAGGCAGGGCAGGATGAGGCACAATTGGAAATAGAATGAACAGGCAGAAGGGATAAGAAGCTTTTTTCAACGAGGTAAAGGGTAGAATATGGTTAGATAGGTGAGAGAAGGATGCTGGAATTATCCAGAGAAACTATATAGTCTA
>NW_027532727.1:0-216 GCF_008692635.1 Crocuta crocuta | reverse complement strand
AGAATTTACATTTACAGAATGGACTCGTTGTGATTGTTTAAGCAAGCTGGCGACCAGAGTTAATCAGGTCAGTGTTCTGGGGAAAAAAGAGAGAAAAGAGAAAGAAGAAGAAAAAAAGAAAGAGAAAAAAAAGATAGAAAAAGAAAAAAGAAAAAAAAAACAAAAAAAAGGGAAAAAAAAAGGAAAAAAAAAGAAAAAAAAAGGGAGGAGGGCACC
>NW_027532726.1:0-613 GCF_008692635.1 Crocuta crocuta | reverse complement strand
TTGGAAAAGAGTATGTGATTGAGGTTGGTGGGGTCTGGAGTGTTAGTGCCCTGTTTTTTCAGAAAATGCAAAATCTCATCTAATAAAGTATTACTTGCCCTTCCATATACTCTCTCCCCATTGCCCAAACTCTTAATTCAGAGAGTAAGACTCCACACTGACTATAGACGGCTAATTCAATTTTAGTTTTTTCCCATTATCAGGCTAAACTTTATAATCTTTCCTCTTAGAAAATGGCTCATTCACGTGTTTCTTCATTCTGAAAATATTTGTTGAGGGCACATTACATGTTAGGCATCAAGCAAAGTCCTGGGCATTCAACACCAAGAAAGTATGGTCTTTATTATCACTGAGTGATTTATTGGATAACTTGCATGTGTCTATTCTTTAATGTTTAATTTAATGCTTTCAAACAATATATAAGCTATGCATTCTTATCTTCACTTTACAGATTAGCATTCAGGAGCTCATAGAATTTATAAGATTTATCCAAGACCTCAGTGGTAACTACAAGTGTCAGGTTAGTTTAGCTTTAACCTAGGCCTAGCCAGAGTCCACTTCACATACATAGGTTGTATTCATCAACGTTTCTGGAGGACTTAGAGGGACCAAA
>NW_027532725.1:0-487 GCF_008692635.1 Crocuta crocuta | reverse complement strand
CTTAGAACCTTGCTGAGAATCATCTGGTAGCTGGGGGCACTCACTTTTCTAGTGGCCCTCCTGACGGCACAAAGCACATTGATTCCAGCCTAGTTTCAGTCTAGGGCGAGATCCCCCTCCCCGCTGCTCTCCTTTCTGGATTTGGCCNTTGGCCCCTTCCCTGCGGGGCTTTCTTCTGGGGGAGTCTTGACTGCTCCGCCAAAGCGGCAGCTAACAAATCTGCCTGTTTTTGCATCTTTCGGTGTTCTTCCTTCCGTGCTGCCTGGTCACGGTTAACAAACACCTGGGTCGCTACTTCTAGCAACTGACTGATATTCATGTCAGTGAAACCTTCTAGTTTTTACAGCTTGCGCTGAATATCTCCCTGGGCCTGGCCTACGAAAGCTGCATTAATCATCCTCTGGTTGGCGGGCGCTTCTGTATCAAAGGGAGTATAGAGACAGAATGCCTCACATAATCTCTCATAGAATTGGCTTGGGCTCTCCTC
>NW_027532724.1:0-797 GCF_008692635.1 Crocuta crocuta | reverse complement strand
GCCTTACACTATTTCATTTCATGCAACCTTCCATTATTTCATTCATTCCGAAACTTCCACATGTGTACTAGAGAAAAACACACAGCAATTCTGAATTATCCAAACTTCAGATTCATGACCAATCACTTTCTAAGGGCCCTTAATCCTGCCCCACAATCATATCTCATTTTCCTGATCTATTCAGCTTAACATTTATCTTTCCTTCTTTCTTCAAGTCCTAACAGCTCTTCCCCCACCCTAACTTAAAACCAAGTACCCCATTTCCTATTTCCTAGGTCAACACGGGATCAGAGGAGAACATCCACGGATGGCCAATCTGTCTTCTGATGCGCTGGTATGGGTATTGCCACATTCTGCTTTTCTTTCCAACACTGTGGGGAGGTGCACAGCCATCCCACCTGAGGCCACTCCCTTTGAACCCATATCTCTTGCCTCCTCAACAAAATTGCTTGGCATTTCTCCCTCCTTCCTGGATTATCAGTGTTCTCTACTCTCTAGCATCATTCCCATCAGTATACAAACATCATTAAAAAACAAACTAACAAACAAAAATCACTCTGTATCACATCTCCCTCCAGTTATGGTCTATTTCACTCTTCTCTTCACCATAATGGTAACTATCTGACTTGTCTACAGTCACTGTCCCCAAATATTTTATCCTCATTCCTTCTTGAGCTTTCTACATTCAAGGGTTTACCTCCACCATCTCATTGAAACTTCTCTTCTCAAGATCACCAGTGACCTCCACATTGCCAAGTCCAATGACCACATGCCAGTCCTCATCTCACTAGACCCAA
>NW_027532723.1:187327-195681 GCF_008692635.1 Crocuta crocuta | reverse complement strand
AGAAATCAAGAAACTGATCCCATTCACAATTGCACAAAAAATACCATAAAATACCTAGGAATAAACCTAACCATGGATATGAGAGATCTGTATTATGAAAACTATAGAAAACTTATGAAGGAAATGGAAGAACACAAAGAAATGGAAAAACATTCCATGCTCATGGATAGGAAGAATAAATATAGTTAAAATGTCATTATTACCCAAAGCAATCTACACATCCAGTGCAATCCCAATCAAAATTCCACCAGCATACTTCTCAAAACTAGAACAAACTATCCTAAAATTTGTATGGAACCACAAAAGACCCCGAATAACCAAAGTAATATTGAAGAAGAAAACCAAAACGAGAGGCATCACCATCCCAGACTTTAGCCTCTACTACAAAGCTGTCATCCTCAAAACAGTTTGGTATTGGCACAAAAACAGACCCATAGAATAATGGAATAGTGTTGAGAACTCAGATTTGAACCCAAAAGTGTACAGCTAACTAATCTTTGACAAAGCAGGAAAGAATACCCAATGGAGAAAAGGCAACCTCTTTAACAGATGGTGCTGGGAGACCTGGACAGCAACATGCAGAAGAATGAAACTAGATCATTTTCTCACACCATACACAAAAATAAACTCAAAAAGGATAAAGAATATGCTCATGAGACAGGAAACCATCAAAACACTAGAGGAGAAAGCAGGAAACTACCTCCTTGACCTCCACCGCAGCAACATCTTACTTGACACATCCTCAAACGCAAGGGAATCAAGAGCAAAAATAAACTATTGGGACCTCATCAAGATTAAAAGCTTCTGCAAGGCAAAGGAAAGAATCCAAAAAACTAAGAGGCAACTGATGGAATGGGAAAAGAGATTTGCAAATGACATATTAGATAAAGGGTTAGTATCCAAAATCTATAAGGAACTCACCAAACTCCATACCCGAAAAACAAATAATCCAGTGAAGAGATGGGCAGAAGACCTGAACAGATGCTTCTCCAAAGAGGACATCCAGATGGCCAACAGACACATGAAACGATGCTCAGCGTCCCTCATCATCAGGGAAATGCAGATCAAAACCACACCGAGATGCCACTTTGCACTGGTCAGAATGGCTAAAATGAACAAATCAGGAGACTCTAGATGCTGGCGAGGATGTGGAGAAATGGGCACCCTCCTACACCGTTGGTGGGAATGTAAATTTGTACAACCACTCTGGAAAACAGTGTGGAGGTTCCTCAAAAAAATAACAATATAACTGCCCTATGCCGCAATAGCACTGCTAGGAATTTACCCAGGGGATATAGGAGTGCTGATGCATAGGGGCATATGTACCCCGATGTTCTTAGCAGCACTCTCAACAATGGCCAAATCATGGAAAAAGCCTATGTGTCCATCAACTGACGAGTGGATTAAGATGTGGTTTATCTATACGATGGAATACTACATGGCAATGAGATAGAATGAAATATGGCCATTTGTAGCAACGTGGATGGAACTTAAGGCTGTTATGCTGAGTGAAATAAGTCAGGCAGAGAATGACAGATATATATTTTCACTCATAAGTGAAACAGGAGAAACCTAACAGGAGACCATTGGGGAGAGGAAGGAGAAAGAATAGTTAAAGGCGAGGGAGGGAGGCAAACCATAAGAAACTCTTAAATACTAAGAACAGAGGGTTAATGGGGTTGGGGGAGAGGGGAAGGGGGGTGATGGGCATGGAGGAGGGCACTTGTGGGGATGAGTACTGGGTGTTATATGGAAACAAATTTGACAATAAACTATTTTTACAAAAAGAATTATTTATTCCTTTATAAGAATTCTTATTCCATAACTGGATCAGGTCCTTGCGTAAAATCCTTCTCAGTCTCCATTCTTCCATTCCAGATGATGTGGGCAAAACAGTCCCATGTTATCATACAATCACAGAATCTCAGCCAGAGAGAACTAGAGACAATTGAGTTACCCTCATCACTTAAGAGGTGAGGAAATCAAGACCCAGAAAGGAAATAAGACTTCCCCACAGCACACAGCAATTTATGGTAGAGCTGGGACCTTTGACTTGGACAGAAGTGGAAAAAAAAAGTGGCATAATAAATGTCATACTTAATATCTCTGTTTTCCTTTGTTAGGAAATTAATTCTTCTAATATTTCACTGTTCAATTTATTGAGACTTAATTCTCTTAGTGCTTACTTTACAGACAGTTTTCTTTCTTTTTTCCTCATGAAACACAAATGAATAATCAGTTTTAAATTTTGGTTTCTACATTTAAGGGCTTATTTATTTATTTATTTACTTATTTTTACAAATAGTTTATTATCAACTTGNTTTTTCGGGTGTGGAGTTTGGTGAGTTCCTTATAGATTTTGGATATTAACTAAGGACTTTTTTTAATGTTGTACGATGTTCTCCATAATGCGTTTCACAGTTCTTATGTATAAATCATTTAATAGAGAAGCAGCACAGTTTAGTAATAAAGAGCTCTTATTTGAACCCAAACTTAGTTTTCATCTCAGCACTGATGTGTACTGGCTATGGGGACTTGAGTAAGTTGTTTACTATGTTGGGCCCTCATTTCTGTATCTATAAAATGTAAATAATATTGGTATCTACCTGATAATAATGTTGTGACAATTGAGGCAATTCATATAGAGTGCTTGGCAGGGTAGCTACAGTAGTAAATAATTAATGAATGGTGACCATTAATATTATTTCATGAAGGGGAAAGTGAATACTTGAAAGTGAGAGATTCATTCTCACCAGGATGGTCTCAGGGAAGAGTTTAAACAAAGAGTCAAGAGGTGAAATTGAATAGTTTCCCAGCATCCCCTTGAGTTAGAGTTTGGTTTACTTGGTTTTTTTTTTTCCCTTTACTGTTGGCTCAATGCCAATCCCGAGAATATCCTGAAATTGTCAACACTGAAAGGAGCTTTAGAGATCACTTTGTCCAAGCCCCTCATTTTATAGAGTTGGTAAGCAAGGCTGAGAGATAAATTGAATTCACCTTGGTTACAAACCTTGAGGTGGGACCGTGCTTTGAGTTTTCAAGGATTTTTTCAAATACATTTTCTGTATAATACCTCCCTCCATAAGGCACATGATATTTCAAATATCGGCACAAAAACATACTCCAAAGCCATATCACATGATTTGAGCATTACCTAACATTTTAGATTAGCCATGCCTGTGTTCCTCTTCTTTAGCATGAAAAATTAAATGGATGATAACATAATTTGGGGGTAAACTTGGAGATTTAATTCCTAAAGTGTATGTAGATGATACATGGTGTGTGTGAGTGTGTGTATCAGGCCTTACTGCATATACACTCAGTGAATGAAATATACAGAAAAGAAAAAGAGAAAGTCTGTCTAATAGAAGACTGAAAGTAAGTTTACCAAGTCAAAAGCAAACTGCTGTAGCAAGCTGGGCTTAATGGGGTGGGAGAGAATGGGACCTTGGAAGTACTCTCTTTTTTAGGAAAAGGAAATCTGGAGTGGAAACTAAATGGGAAAGTGTGGTGTTTTTTTTTTTTTTGCTCCTAATTTTTTCCATGAAATGGTTAATCTCATCTTCTGTTTCCTTGCCATGATAGTGAAATTGTCATATCAACAAATTGTGCCATTTCAAAAGGACAGAGAGGAAAAAATAAGAATCAAGCCTGAAGCATCCTGAAACAAGGTTCAAGAAATGTTTTCATAAGTTGCCCAGTTCAGAATCCGGGAGACCTGGCAGTGGGGAGACTATGGCTTTTAGCCCACTGGTTAGTCTTGCCAAGAACTGGAACATTTTCTCCAACACAATGCAGGAAAAATTTATCTTTGAATGGAAAGACTTTGCATTATTTAGATCACACAAGTGTGTGATCTGATACTAATCTTTCACTGTGTTTGAGCAATTTTATAACTCTATGAACTTTTGAAAACTGATAGCAATGCAAAATAATTTTTATCCATAGACATAAATTCTTTCCACTGAATGTCCAATGGTGCCCCCACACTCTTTGAAAAATGCCAGTTTGCCTCCATTTGTACATCTAGTTAAATATTTCTGATTTATAAATATGGCTCTCTTTTTTTCCCTTTGAATCTGTTGTGTAATACCGCAACTGTTTTCTTATTAATGAGTTAAAATCTTTAGCATTTGTTCATTTTTATATCTTTATGAGAGTTATGATTTTACGTATTTTGATAAAATTATCTTTTAACAATAACCATGCCAATCATATAATAATCCCCTAACCCTTGGTTATCTAAACAACGCATGCGGCAGATAGCAGATTTAAAAGTTAAGAAGGCTTTGGCTAATAATTCAGACACTTCAGATGTAGTTACTGGCAAGTCATGATTTCCTTATGCTTAGTGGACTAATATCTTTGTTGAACTAGAATAAGCAAACTGGGTCTTTTCATTATTGAAATGGGCAGTGAGACCAAAGCACCATAGCATCAAAGCAGCTCCCAGGGGACAGCCTGCAAGCTTATTTGCAAAAGGTGCAAATGGCACAGTCAGCACCAGGAACATGCTCCTCCTCCTCCCACCCCACCCGCTTCATCCACAGACACAGAATCTCCAGGAAAATAAAGGATTCTGCTGACATAGTCTTTCCTGAACAGAAAAAGTGAACTTTCACAGAGATGCTGTAGTCAAGGATTTCAGCAACTTAGGTGCCATTCCTGAAACTGCTATATGTAGATTGGTTGAGGAAAGCTGACTTTGTGAAGCAAACTAGCTTCCTTAATTATTGATTGGGATTTTGGGACACATGCTCAGAACACACCTTTGGGCCTATTCACACCTAAGCCAAATAATCATGTGATAAAACTCTTCATCAGGGCTCAGGGATACATCTGATTTCAAATGATGATCAGCACAATTTCTTGTCATCAAGAGAACAACCTTTTGACTTTCCAAGATTTTTACATAACAAAATTA
Organism: Crocuta crocuta; assembly: GCF_008692635.1. NCBI lineage: Eukaryota > Metazoa > Chordata > Mammalia > Carnivora > Hyaenidae > Crocuta > Crocuta crocuta. The sequence continues at coordinate 190,757 of NW_027532723.1, read as the reverse complement.
TTTCTTAAAGAATAGAAAGGGAACTTCAGGTTGAAGGTAGATGAAATGTGTGTGGGTGGGGGGAGGGGATGGTAAGAAGTAATGCCATAAGTGTTGGCCAGGTGGAGCTAGGAAACATTTTAGTATTTATGGCTCAAATGTCAATTCCTAGACTTCCTTCCATATTTTCTAGCTTAAAGAAGCATTGGCTGACAGAGTATTGCAATGGGTTTAAGGAAATATAGATCCTGCCCTTCTTTCTGCCAGTGGTTACTGTGTTATATTAGGGTAGTCACTTAACGTCTATGAAGTTTTGATTTTTTACTTGTAAACTAGAGAGATAAGTATAAAATGGATAATAATTGTTCTGAACTCGGAAAAATAATCTTTAAAGGAGTAATTTAGAAGATTGTGTTTAAATATGTCATTATGGATGATATAACAATTTATTTATTTATTTAAATAAAGCAATAAATNCTTCCCCTTCAGTTAAATTCCATTAAAAACAGTTATAGATAACTAGAAAGACAGTTTCTGACATGAATTGAAAAGGTGTGTCCTTCTTCTTATTTTTTTATCTTGTCATTAGTCCTACAGACTCCTAGGCCAAACTTCAGACTTACTGAGAGAATCTTCAGTGTAAGAGGGAGCAGGAGTCTGCATCCTGTACAATTTCTCCAAGTGTTTCTGATGTACACTGAAATTTGGGAACTGCTAGGCTTAGAAGACAGGAGTGATTTTAAGAACAGGTAAAAAATAATATGTCAATGTATTTTAAATGACTATTCTGGAGAATTTTTCAATTTTTTGTGTATTTATTTTAAAACCTAATAAAATTTTTCTCCTCTCAAGCACAATTGCCATTGACCATGTTTATCTTTTAAATCTTCCCCCAAAACTGAGAAGTCTGAGATTTCCATTCATCATGCCTGAAAAGGTATGGGTAGCCTGAAAACTACCATTTACTTTTCTCTTTTTTCCATTGCTTTGGGCTAGAGAGGGAGCTCTGGATATGTCAGCACAAGTTCCACCTGGGACCACTCTGAACTCAGATAATAGATTTCATGAGCTTGAAATGGATTGTTGACCTTCTTCCAACTCATTAATGCCTTTCGGCAGCTCTCCTCATTTCTCACTCCCTGTCAGGTTCCTTCCAAACACACCTTCTTGTGGCATTTCACTGACAAAAGGATGTGTGCGCAACTCAAAAATTCAAAACACTCTTTTCAAAGGCTCATCTGACAAAAAAAAAAAAATCAAGGTTTGAAAACATTCCATTGCATCCCTGCTTTTGTCTTAAGTCACACTGCTCCTATTCTGAAATGTGTAATAGCTCTGAGAGCCTGTAAGTTTGTCTTATACCTTAACTAATACATGCTTAGCTTAGCTGTCTTTGGACTAGCAAAGAATATTTCAGCTAAGGTTTTTAACAGAAATTAAATAAACCACTCCTAAAGCAATGTGCTATAAATTCAGATTAACAAGCATTGGGAAAGATTGACACATTGAACTTATTTTTCTCTTTTGAGTTATGATTTAGTGGAGAATATTTGAATGTCTCTCTAAACATCTGGAGGTAGTTTTTAGAAGTCTGAACTGATGTTTGCATCTGCAAGGACAATGATTTCTGCTTTTTTCTACGTATTCCAACTCACCCTGAGCTCTCTTCTCTGAATGTACTCAGAGGCAGCTCCACAGAGAATAGTTTATTGCTCTCTAATTGCTATATTGGGAGGCTTTAAACTCTCAACTGTCCAGTCTGTAGGCACTTGAGGGCAATAACCTGCTTCTCCAAAAATCTGCCTCTCTTCTATGCCCCCAAATCCTTAGCACACAGTGGACAGTTAGGAAAGGTTTGTTGATCAATTTGAGGAAAACATGCTCCAAATCATAATGTGTTTGGTAGTTAAAAGATAAAATGGAATTTCTTAAGTTGTTGTGAAGCAAGTGAGTATGGAGATGTCAGCATGCCTACTGAAATTAAATACACATAATAAGAGGTCTACTCATTGTGGCCATATTCACAGACAGAATTCATTGCTTCTCCTGTGCTTCCACAGAATGTATTTAACATTTTTTGACCATGCCTTGTAATGTAGTTCCACAAAGATCTGTCATACCCATTTGACTATGAACTTCTTGAAGATACAGATTTGCTTACTAATCTTTAATATCTCTAGGACCTAGCACAGAGCTGGCACAAAGAGAACAATCAATTAGTATTTTGTGATATGCATGTATGCATGTGTTATATATGATTCAGGATTAGGACTCTTCTCACTATTTTCTTTAGAAGGTTAGAATGCAAATCGTTTCCTAGGCTCCTTTCAGATGCTACTACTATAATTCCATGAAAATGCTATAGAAATTGAAGTTAGCAAAATTCAAATAAAATAATTATGTCTAAATACAAGATACAAGTAAGTTTTTATGATTTGGATGTGAAGGTTCACTCTGTGGTGACTATGTAGAAGAGACTTATTCTCCTTAATATCATAAATAAATAGTTATCATTTATTGTCTACTGCATGTCAGGCATTGTGGCAGGTGCTTTTGCACACATTAAGTATTTTATTTAATTCTCACAACCATCCTTCTAGATAAGTATCATTAGTACTATGTTTCAAATGAGAAAACTGAAGCTCACAGAGGTTAATTGATTTGTTCAAAATCACACAGAAAATTAGTAGCTTAACTACCCATGGAAATTATCCTTGATTATGAATTCATGTCATGTCAGTGTGATTCCAGAACCTAACTTTTGGATTTGATGTTATCACTACTTGGCAAAATGAACTAGTAAATGGCTAGCTTCAACTCTCTCAGTATATAGGTTCCAGCCCCATATCGAGAGATGAATGATACTTATGCAAATAACCTTGAATACCATTTCCTTCCACTCTTATGTAGGTGATCTCTGATTAGAAAGGTTATCTGGGAAGACCAGAGCGCAAAAACTAGGGACAAAGTGCAACTTGAAATGGGAGTTGTAGGTGCAGTTAATGGGTTGGTGGAGATACAAATGAGATGGATTTACCAGTATTTATGGACTGATTGCTTCTTTGTATATCAGTCTCAGGTGAGTTATAAGAACAACTGGTGCAATTTTTTGAGCTGCCTCCTTATTTTAAAAAATTTTAATGTTTTTATTTATTTATGAGAGAGAGAGAGAGAAGGGCAGGGTCAGAGAGAGAGGGAGACGCAGAATCTGAAACAGGCTCCAGGCTCTGAGCTAGCTGCCAGCACAGAGCCCGACGTGAGGCTCGAACCCACGAACCATGAGATCATGACCTGAGCTGAAGTTGGAAGCTCAACCGACTGAGCCACCCAGGTGCCCCTGAGCTGCCTCCTTTTAAGATACCACTCCAAACACTGACTATGACTCTGAAACATTGTACCACATAGACCAAGTGGCAGCATTAGTTTAGGACAATCACCTGGTATGATGCAG
>NW_027532723.1:186777-187226 GCF_008692635.1 Crocuta crocuta | reverse complement strand
GTATGATGCAGCCCCAGACTACCTTTCCAACTTCATTTGGAGCCACTATGGTTCCTCTTCACTCTTCTCCAACCACGCTGGCCTCCTTTTAGGTCTTTGACTAGGTGAAGCTCTTTCCTTCATCAGGGTCTTCAACCCGTTTTTAATTCCTTCCTGGAATGCTCTTTCCCCACATTTTCATTGGCTAAATCCAAGTCTCCCTTTGAGTCTCAGCATAAATTTCCTTCCATGAAAAGACCTTTCCTTAGGTACACACTGACCCTATATAGAATATATTCCTTTTACTATTCTTTCTTACTGAACCCTATTCTTTTAATTAATAACCTCTTACTATTGGTCTTCATATGTTTATTTTTGTGTTTAATGTCTATTTTCTTATTTTAATGTTTATTTATGTTTGAGAGAGGGCACGAGCAGGAAGGGGCAGGGGGGTGGGGTGGACAGAGGAG
>NW_027532723.1:184501-186759 GCF_008692635.1 Crocuta crocuta | reverse complement strand
GACTCCCTCTCTCTCTGACCCTCCCCTGCTCACACTGTCTCTCTCTCTCTCTCCTAGAAATAAATAAAACATTAAAAAAAATTTAAAAAAATTTGAAAAACTAAAAATTAATTAAAATTTTGAAAAACTGAGGCATATTTAGCAAAAGGGTAATAGAATGATGAGTGGGACAGAAAATGAACACTTACCATGTTACTACTGTATCAAACACTATACTAGGTATGTATATATTAAAATTAAATGAGTTATCATGTGTAACACATGAAGAATGATGCTTAACCAGTAATATTAAACAAGGATTACTTGTCAATTATCATAAAATCTCTTGTGATAGGAAACATTTTCCCCCATTTTATAGTTCACATAGTAGGGAGTTAATGTTTGAACCCAGAATTATATAACTCCAAAGAATAGGGGACAGGTTTTAAGACAAACTCATGAAAAACAAACAGATGTGGAAACTATGGGTTTTCAGTCTTGAGAAGAGCCTTGGTGTGAGGGATGTCACAGGTGGTAGGGAATGGTAGCTGTATTTAAAATGTAAACAACTGTCATACAGAAAATGATTAAGCGTATTCAATATTACTGAAAGGAGTAAAAGTAGTAGTGATGGTTAGGATTATAGCCAAAACAGAAAGTAACTTTTTAAAAACTCAGCACCCTTAAACAATGGAAAAGTCTTCTTTTGGAGGATGAAAGTTCCTTGTCACTGAACACATTCAAAGAAAGTCTAAATGGCCATTTGTCCTCGGTTCTATAGAAAGGATCATTTCAATGGGAGATAGGCTGGAAAAGATTACATCAATGAACCGTATTTACTCTCAGATTATATAATTGAGAGATAACAAAAATATAACAACACATTCCATTTACAATACCCAGAATGAAAATGTCAGAAGACAGAAAAATTCCTGCTGAGAAACACACTCCTGATGTTCTAGTAGTGTCAGACAGCAGATAGCTGCTATGTATTTATCTATGTATTTTTTCACAGGNACTACTGAATACATATTTAGAACATATGTAATTTCCTAAATGAACATTTTAAAACATTTGATTGTCATGCCATTATCCAATTTGCTATAATTGTGATATCCTTAAAAAGGCAGAGGACTTGAAATGAGTCAAGTGAAATTTTTCAATCTGGAGAACTGTCAAAGAATACTTACTCGGAGCATTTAACGTTGCTTGGTACTAATGACAGAGGAGTGGGTACAACCAAACTAAACAACCATTGCTTCCACCTCCCCTACATACACACATTTAGGCCAGGGGGAATACTTGGATGCTTCTTTGGAGCACCGGGTGTAGTGAACATAGTAAGTTACACAGATGGTAAAAGTAATGGCCCTATCAGTAGTGTCTGAGGATATGTATGAGGTAGTAGCTATAGAGAACCAGAGAATAAAGATTTTCTCCTCTCTGGGAACATAATTGTAGACTAATATTCACACTTACAGTTATCTTAAGCCAAACCCCCACAATCAGTAACTGTCATGAAAAATTCTCAATTGCTTTAAAAAGGTGTTTGAAATAAAAAGTAGATATAGATTCTACACATGTCTATTCCCTATTAACTAGCATTTGTCTGTCTTGTGGAAAGTTTAGAGTTTATGTTCATCCATTCAATATTCACCAAATCCTTTACTGAGTCCCTCAGACCTTTTTTTTTTCTTTTTTCTTTTTTCTGAAAGGATCACATGCAGAAAAGCATCCATTTTACCTTGGACTTAAGCCTTATTCCAAAGAAAGGCCTCACTGCTGAGAGGAGACATACGTGGTTAAAAACCAATGGGCTTACATGATGCTTTAAATTCACACTATTAAACATTACTTTGGCTTGAGGTTTTGAAAGCTCATATATTAATTGAACAAATATTTGTCCTAGTAAGGGACCTTCTGAGATATATTTGTCCATTACTAAATCAGCAGGCAAGCCTCATCCAAAGTGTTTCAAAACAATTTGGAGTCTTCAAAGCAATTATGTATCTGTCAGGGATACTGCAGGTATTCATTAAATACCTGTTGAGATTAGATATACTTATGCCATGTTTAGAAACCCTTTCCTGGGGAGCTAAAAACAGTGGCAGGAGAAGAGAAACTGCAGGTATACCTTTATGTTAACGTCCTGTTGAGGGATTTTGGACCAAATCAAATAAGTTTCTTTGACTTTAGGACATCTCCTGGTCTTTCCAAAATGGCTAACAGAAGAACCTTGAAGCCCACTAAATTTTTGAAATCCTCAGAGGTCAATTAAT
>NW_027532723.1:178230-184494 GCF_008692635.1 Crocuta crocuta | reverse complement strand
GGCCACAAAAAATTTAGATTTAGAAGCAAAACCACATTTATATTTTTACCATTACTTAAAGATGATAGCTTAAGAAAATGCTTGAACAGATACTTTCCAAATATCTTGTTGATTTTTAACAATCACCTTCAGCTTATTTCTTTTTTTTTTTTTACCTTCAGCTTATTTTTAATAAAATTTATTTTTGAAGTTCCCATCATTTTTATTTATTTATTTATTTTAAATTGTTATTTATTGAAAGAGACAGACATACAGAAAGAGAGAGAGAGAGAAAGAAAGAGAGAGAAAGTGCATGAACAGAACAAGGGGAGAGAGAGAGAGAGAGAGAGAGAATCCCAAACAGACTCCATGCTGTCAGTGCAGAACTCAGTGAAGAGCTCAATCCCAGTAACTGTGTGCTCATGACCTGAGCCAAAATTAAGAGTCAGAAGATTAACTGACAGAGCCACCCAGGTGCCCCAGAAGTACCCATCATTTTTTTAAAAATATTTTTATTTATTTCTAGGAGAGAGANGAGAAAATTATTTCCCTTCTACTTAACCAAGGTCATAGGAGATTAAAGGTAGTGTAATTAAATGGTTAAAAGTATGAGCTCTGAAATCAGATAAAGTGTGTTTGAAACACCAGTCTGCTGCTTACTAGCTGTAAGATTTACTTATAGCCTAACCTACTTAAGCATCTATAAGCCTACCTTTCATCATTTGTAAAATGAGGATAATAGTAGGGGGGGCGTATGAAAATAAGATGAGGTAAGTAATATAAAGAGCTTTAACATTAGACCTGGACATGTTAGGTACTCCATTAATGACAACTATTACTGTTTTTATTATAATGTAATGTATGTGGAGGCTAAACTGTCATGAGACCTCCTTTATTATTTATTAATTGTGTAATCTGGTCCAAATTGCTTCACTTCTCTGAATCTCAACTTCCTCATCTGTAACATCAGGATGATAGTAGTGCTTAACTAGATTTTTGTAAGGAGTAAACAATATGATGAATATAAATCACTTAGCACATAGTAGGATCTCTATATTTATTAGCTTAAAGAAAACAATAGCAAAATCAAAAATCTCTTCATTTTAATGAAACCCTTTCCTAAATGGTCTGGTTCCTGACTTTAAGTCACCTGCTTGATTAAGGGTTGTATTTCTTTCTTTTTTAAAAATGTTTATTTACTTTTAAGAGAGAGAGACAGAGTACAAGTTGGGGAGGGCCAGAGAGAGAAGGAGACACAGAATCTGAAGCAGGCTCCAGGCTCCAAGCTGTCAGCACAGAGACCCCATGCAGGGATTGAACTCACAGAATGAAAGATCCTGACCTGAGCTGAAGTCAGAAGCTTAATCAACTGAGACACTCAGGCGCCCCATTAAGTCTTGTATTTATACAACAGTATGAAAACTATAAGATCAACAACTACTTTTCTCTATACCTGAGTTATACAGAGACCTAGGTTCCTATATCCTAGGGAGCTAACATCATTTAGTCCCATGCCATTATGTAGATGCCATCTAAATCTACATTTCCTGTCCATATCTCTCCTCTGAGTTCCAAACTCATATATTTACCCTTCTCCTTTAAATATCCTCCTGGAGTCAGAGAGAGAGAGAGACACAGAGAATCTGAAGCAGGCTCCAGGCTCTGAGCTGTCAGCACAGAGCCTGATGCGAGGTCAAACCCACGAACCATGAGATCATGACCAGAGTTGAAATCAGATGCTTAACCAGCTTACCCAGACACCCTGCGTATTTCCTTCTAAACCTCACAATACTGGTAACTCAAAATTTGCCATACAGTACTTTCATTATAATTCAGCCCTAAGTAATTTAAGTTTTAATTTTTATTTCTTTCTTGAGATAAGAATTTTTTCAGAATTATGTTTTTAATTTTTAAATATATTGGGTCTAATTAAGTTATCTTTTTGTTTGTCCCTTTCCAATTTAATTATATTATGTTTAACAAATGTAGTCTTTATGACATTACTCCTTGGAAATTTGTTGCATTGTGCCATATCACCTAAAAAATGTACAGTCAATATTTGTAAATTTTCCATGTATGTTTAAAGGAATGTGTATACTCTCATTCATAAATATCTACATGTTATTTAGATCAAACTTGTTCAATATGTTGTGAAAATCTCTCACATTCTTATTATTTTTCTGCACAATCTGTTACTGAATTGTGTATTAAATACTTTCACCATCAAAAAAAATCACCTCCTGGAGGCTACTAGGTATTTTGAAATTAAGATGGCTTTAAAAATAAACCTTCATCGGGGCGCCTGGGTGGCTTAGTCGGTTAAGCGTCCGACTTTCGTTTAGGTCATGATCTCGCGGTTCGTGGGTTCGAGCCCCGCGTCGGGTTCTGTGCTGACTGCCAGCTCAGAGCCTGGAGCCTGTTTCAGTCTGTGACTCCCTCTCTCTCTGACCCTCCCCTGCTCACGCTGTCTCTCTCTCTCTCAGAAATAAATAAAACATTAAAAATTAAAAAAAAAATAAACCTTCATCAAGGGGCACCTGGATGGCTCATTCAGTTAAGCATCCAACTCTTGGTTCAGGCTCAGGTCTAGATCTCATGCTCTGTGAGATTAAGCCCCGCATCCGGCATGAACCCTGCTTAGGATTCTCTCTCTCCTCTCTCTGTGCCTTTCTCTCTCTCAAAATAAATTAATTAAAAGAACAAAAATAACAACAAAAATAAACCTTCATCACATAGCTAACCAAAAATCTATGGCATGTCCTTTATTCCATTGTTCCTCTTGCCAGCGTCTTGAAAGTACATCCAAAGCATATCTTTAATATATCTATTTCTGTCTCACCTACCACAATTCTTGGCCAAGCCTCCTTCATCTCTCACCTGGACAACTCCTAAAAGCATCATAATTGGTCTGTCTTCTATACTTGGCCTTCATATCTAGGAAGAGCATGAGGCAGTTCTGTGCCGATAACATAGTCCTTGAATAGGTGAAAATCTGGAAGCCATCTGCTGATACGCTTCCAGTAGTTGGGGAAACAAGTCCCTTGTTGAAGGGAAATGTAAACAAGGAAATTTTATGTTCATCACAATAGATATCCTAATTGAAAGCCCTTTCCTGGCTGGTTCCAGGAAATACATGAGTAACTCTTACATTCCATTACCCTTTTATAACACTTATATTTTAGAAAAATTTATGTCTTATTTGAATTTTCTGAATGGCTCTGTAGCATGGGCATTCCTATCCTAATGTTTTACATAAGGAAACTGTGGATCACAGAGATTGTGACTCAAGGTCACACAGGTTATAACTGTCCTTACTTTGACTCTAAACTCTGGCATTATTTCTACTATGCTTCACTACTTCTCTACTCAGAGACTTTAGTTGAGCAGAAAACTCCATTTCCCACCATGCTTCTCAGCTGGTACCCTTTTTTCCCTCTACTCTTCTGTAGAGGTGTGTGTGTGTGTGTGTGTGTGTGTGTGTGTGTGTGATTATTTTTTTATAACTAGAAGTGTAGGTAAAATTGACACATATATTAAGAAAAGGCGATCTCCATAGTAATCTGGTTAATGCTTCCTTGGAGAGACGAGTCGGATTAATGGTAATTTTCAATGATACCTATTTAAAAATCAGTTGTTCTTTATGAAAATTACCTAAAGATAATGCTCTAAATAGGTGCTTATCCATGGGAAGTAGTTGAAACTTCATCTAATCCCTATCAGATAATCCATTAGAGAGCTTTAAAATGGCTTTCTATGCTAAACACATGCTAAAGACAAGCTTCCATATTCACTAACCCTTTATTTGTAATTTACATACAGTAGGTAAAATTGGTAAGTAAGCTTCAAAGAACTTTCTCAGTGTCAAAGCTCAAAGCCTTGTCAGCTGATTTGAGAGGGTGGTCAAACCTTGTTAATTAGTCAGCCTGGCAGCCTGTAAGAAGAATTATGTGGAGTTGCAGGTAATAGTGCATTAGCAAGAAACAGCTATTGTTAATTATGACAAGGTCAGGAATGTAGTATCTTTACGTATTTGAGAGGATAGTAAAACTAAGTAAAATGTCTTAGAATAGCATGAGATTCAAGATCAAATACAGGAAAGCATGTCTGAAAAAGGAAACTTGCTGGTCTATGAATTATATGATGCTCTCTCTGGGCCAAAGACTCCAGTCCTCAGAATAGGGTAGCTGCTTCTTGCGGTAGCCAATGGCCACTCAGAATCTTGCTCACTGGCCCCTATGATCCTTTTATTTTCAGAGGAATATCATCTTTACTGCTTCATTAAGAGCTGAAGTATGCTAGAGCCATTATTAGTTAGAATCCTTTTGTAGAGTTGGCCATTCAGTGTATGCACAGAAATTTCTTGGCTACCTGCCTAAGATGGGGGAGGAGAAAAGAGAAGGATTTTAAAAAGATGAAGATGAAGTACCAAAGACAAACATCTGCAAATAATAAAGGCTACCATTTAATAAGTGTTTCCTGTTTCAGGAACTGTATCAAGTACTTTACATACATTATCTATTTTAATCCTCACAATAGTCTTGGAAGGTAGATAATAAAATTATCCCCATTTTATGTATGAGAAAACAGAAAAAGAGAGGCTAAATTATTTGCTCAGGGTCACATAGTAAGTGGCAGTGCCCCTGAGATCCNGTAATTATTATTCAGCAAGTATCCAATTATTATTTTTGTTAGTAATAATAACAGTACTTATCAACATAACAACTTATTGGGTAGGACTACAAAATATAAATCTTAAAAAGTAAATTGATCAATTAGACTTGGTCAAAACTAATAGTTTTTAATCTTCAAAAGCTACTGTTAAGAAAATGAAAAGGCAAGCCATAAGCCAGGATAAAATATTTGCAATACCTATATCTGACAAGGGACTGTTATTCAGTATATATAAGAAACTCCTTCAAATCAATAACAAAGAGGCAAACCACCCAATTAAAATGCACAAAAGATTTGTACAGATATATCACACACACGAAAATACAGGAATGACTAAATGCAGGAAAAGAAGCTCATCATTAATCCTCAGGTAAATGCAAATTAAGATCACAATGAGATACCACTTCACGTCTATTATAATTATAGTCATCTATAAAGAGATTGACAATATCAAACACTGGTAAGGAAGTAGAGCAATTGTCATTCTCCTTGACTGCTGGTGGAATTGTAAAATGGTACTGTTTTTAAAAATAATTTTGTTGTTTATTCTTAGAAAGGTAAATATATGTCTATCACATTACCTAGCAATTCCACTCTTCTGTATTTACCCAAAAGAAATAAAATAAATCCACAGAAAGAATTGTATGTGAAGGCTCATAGCAGCATAATTTATCATAACCAAAATCCAGAAAGAACTCAAATGCACATAAACTGTTAAAGTGATAAATCTGTATTATATTCACATGATAATAATAATAACGAAAAGATGATGACACACACAAAAATGTGTATACAGTTCATAGACTTTAATGTTAAGCAAAGGAAGAAAAAAAACCAATGAGTATATTCTACACGATTCCATTTACAGGAAGTTCTAGAATATGTAAAGTGAATGGTTTAAAAAGAAAAAGAAAAAAAAATAAAGGTTGCCTGGGGCAAGGATGGAGAAGGTGTTGGGAATCAACTACAAAGAGCACAAAGGAACTTTTAACAAAGGCAGAAATACTTTCTATTTTAATTGGAACAGAGGAGATTATATTTGTCAAATATCTTTAATCTCTGCACTTAGAATGTGAATTCTATTATATATAAATTATACTTCAATAAAGAAAATGTTTTAATTTATTATAAAGAAAAATGTCTTTAAAATACTATGTCTTCTTTGGGAAAATGTCTATTCATGACTTTTACCCATTTTTAAATTGGATTAATTATTTTTGAGTGTTAAGTTTTATAAGCACTTTATATATTTGAAATACTAACCCTTTATTAGATATGTCATTTGGAAATATCTTCTCCCATTCTGGAGGTTGCCTTTTAGTTTTGTTGATTGCTTTCTTTGCTGTGCAGAAGCTCTTTATTTTGAGGAACTCCCAATAGTTTAATTTTGCTTTTGTTTCCCTTGCCTCAGGAGACATATCAAGTAAGAAGTTGCTACAGCCTACAGCCGATGTCAAAGATGTTACTGCCTGTGTTCTCCTCTAGGATCTTTATGGCTTTATGTCTCACGTTTAGATCTTTAATCCATTTGTAATTTATTTTTTGTGTATGGTTTAAGAAAGTGGTCCAGTTTCTTTTTTTTTCTTCTTCTTTTTTTTTGGGGGGGGGTGCGTG
>NW_027532723.1:177394-178218 GCF_008692635.1 Crocuta crocuta | reverse complement strand
GCATATTCTTTTCTGTTTTGTCAAGGACTAATTGACCATATAGTTGTGGCTTAATATTTTGGGTTTTCCATTCTGTTCTATTGAACTGTGTGTCTATTTTTGTGCCAGTACCATACTGTTTTGGTTACTATAGCTTTATAATATAACTTGAAGTCTGGAATTGTGATGTCTCTAGCTTTCCTTTTGTTTTTCAAGGTTGCCTTGGCTATTTGGGGGTCTTTTATGTTTCTATACAAATTTTAGGATTGTTTTTTATAGCTCTGTGACAAAGGTTGTTACTTTTTTGATAGAGATTGCATTAAAGGTGCAGATTTATTTGGGTAGCATAGGCATTTTAAAAATATTTGTTCTTCCAATCCATCAGTATGGAANTTATAGCTCTGTGAAAAATGTTGTTAGTATTTTGATAGAGATTGCATTAAAGGTGCAGATTTATTTGGGTAGCATAGGCATTTTAAAAATATTTGTTCTTCCAATCCATCAGTATGGAATGCCTTTCCATTTCTTTGTGTCCTTTTCAATTTATTTCATGACTGTTCTATAGTTTTCAGAGTATAGGTCTTGCAACTTTTTGTCTAGGTTTATTCCTAGGTATCTTATGATTTTTGGTGCAATTGTAAATGGGATTGATTCTTTAATTATTCTTACTTTTGCTTCATTATTGGTGTATAGAAATGTAACAGATTTCTGGATGTTGATTTTGCAACCTGCAAATTTACTGAATTCTTGTGTCAGTTCTAGCAATTTTTGGTAGGCTCTATCAGATTTTGTATACAGAGTATCATACCATATAAAAATAGTAAAAGTTATACTTCTGTGCTGTT
>NW_027532723.1:171203-177315 GCF_008692635.1 Crocuta crocuta | reverse complement strand
TGTTCTAATTTGGATGGGTTAGTATCCAAATATATTAAGAACCTATAAAACTCAACAGGCAAAAAATGAATAATCCAACTGAAAAATGTACAGAAGACATGAATAGACATTTTTAAAAAGACATTCAGATGGCCAACAGACACATGAAAAGATGCTCAGCATCACTCATCATCAGGTAAATGCAAATCAAAACTACTATGAGATACCATCTCCCACCTGTCAAAGTGGCTAAATCAACAAAAACAGCAAGTGTTAGTGGGGATGCAGAGAAAGGAGAAAACTTTTATATTTTTGGTAGGAATGCAAACCAGTGCAGCCACTCTGCAAAACAGTAAAAGTTAAAATTTTAAACTCAGAAAGTTAAAAATAGAACTACTCTATGATCCAGCAATTGGACTACTAGGTATTTATCCAAAGAATACAAAAATGCTAATGCAAAGGGATACATACACCCCAGTGTTCATAGCAGCATTACCTATGATAGCCAAATTATGGAAACAGCCCAAATGTCCATCAATAGATGAAAGGATAAGGAAGAGTTGGTATATATACAAAATGGAATATTACTAAGCCGTCAAAAGTATGAGATTTTGGCATTTGCAATGACATGGATGGAAGTAGAGAGTATTATGCTAAGCGAAATAAGTCAGTCAAATAATCATAAATACAATATGATTTCACTCTTACGTGGAATTTAAGAAACATAAACAAATTATCAATGTGAAAAAAGAGAGGCAAACCAAGAAACAGATTCTTTAAATATAGAGAAAATACTGATGATGGTTACCAGAGGGAAGGTGGGTAGGGGAAGAGTTAAATAAGTGATGGGGAATAAGGAGTGAGATTAGCACAAGGTGTTGTATGTAAGTGTTGAATAACGATATTGTACACTTGAAACTAATATTACACTGTATGTTAAATAACTGGAATTTACATAAAAGCTTAAAAATTATACCCTGAGTGAAAGAAAATTTCGCTTAATAAGTCGACAAAATAAGTCACTGTCGTTAAGATGGTGTCCAAGAATCAGTCTTTTACCCTAATAACAAAATCCAACCCAACAGGTAGGAAAATATCTGTCATATTAAAATGGATATGAATAGCACCTATTCTTGTCTGTACTCCCATGGATTGTGGCTTCAGTTTTCGCACTCAGAGTTGTTATCAAAAGCAGCCACAGGCAGGCAGAAATTTCTCCTGTAGGCTGTTCCATAGCATATATAATGTTTCCCCTAATGTCTATCTTATTTCATTAAGAACTCATAGGTTCCCTGGAAATTGGGAGAAAGCAGTGTCTCTCTGAGCATGGATCCCAAGACATTCCATAATAAGTTACCTCCTGGCCCTCTGAAGGCAACTAGTCCTAGATGAAAGAACACATGCAAAGGACCCTGGTGTTACATTAGGCCAACAACCTCGATTATCCATATACAGTGTTATTTCTTTTTTTCTGTAACCAGAGGCTGGGCATTGTACTTCTGACTGTCTCCGTTCATGATGAACCCTCAAACTCTCTGACAGGGTGCTCTTAGGAACTTAAACATGGATTTTATTAATCTCTCCTACTGATATCTGAACCCAGGCTCCAAAGTTCTCTTTGTTTCTCCCATTAAGTATCGAAGCACAGTCACAAATATCTTATCACTTTCGAAAACTGAGATACAAGCTAAACTTCAATTATGGTCCTAACTTAAAGAGAATAAAAGAAACCCTGGATAAAGGCATAATCATAGTTCAGTGAGGTTGATCAATAGAACATCATTGCACACTATTATTTTGACTTGCAAAGGCATCTAGAATAGAAATTCCATTATTCCATGGAGTGTGATGTGAAAGAGCTGGGAAAATATTATCTGAAAAGTAAATAAACATAGGAAAAATATTTTCTTTTTTCACATTAGTGATTGTCCTATGACTTACATTTAGTGGGACTTTGCCAGCAAAACATTTGGAAGTTGAAAGAAAAGTAACATATTGTTTAAAAATAAAAATCCCTTATGTTTCCAGAATTTTCAAACATTCTATATTTAGTCATGTCCTTGAGAGTCTGGTTATTCTAGCTTAACTGAGTAAACCTGCAATTCAGGTAACCACCATTACATGGTGGAAGAGATATGGACTATCAAACTGATTTTTTCTCCTCATTTCTCTCCACACATGAATCACTAAGATAAGTCACAGGTAGCCATATCTCATTATCTTTTTCTGTCCACATATATTCTCTAATAAAGATAACTGTGAATCTGATGTCTAGATACATGAATCTATGAAAAGAAAAATTATAAGCAAAATACTTGAAGGAAAAAGAATACCTACCACAATAAAATAGACTGTTATCAATCCTAATTAGCTTAATCAGATCATACTGTACCCCCAATTTAATTAGAACTCATTTAGAGCCTTTCCTTGAAAAGTTACCTTAGGTCTTGGCCTGAGCACAAGTGCTGTTTGCCTCCTGCCTGATCTGTTGGCTCTGACTGAGGCTGTGGGCATCAAGGCTTGGCATGAAGCTGGTCAATTTAGGTACTGAAACCTCTTAATCACTTGCTAACTACAATTACTCTCTGCTAAGACCGTATCTATTCCTGACTCACAGGCTGTTCTCACTTTAGTTTGAACTGGTATTCTTCCTGGAAAGAGGATGGAGAGAGAACATCTTCACCCTACTCAGGTTCCATGTGCTTAAAACAAGGAAAAGCTAAAGCTTTACAAAGACAGAGGTATATACAATGATTGTTCTTATATCAAGAAAAATGCTCCTTTTGGGGGACACTTTATGATTACCCCTAACTTTCATTTGCTCTCCCTCTCTCTGGCATTTAAAAGAATTATTGTGGCAAAGTACATATAACATAAAATTTAGCAATTAAAAAAATTGNTCTCTGACCCTCCCCTGCTCACGCTGTCTCTCTCTCTCTCCTAGAAATAAATTTTTAAAAATGTTTATTTATTTTTGAGAGAGAGAGAGGTTAGGGGAGGGACAGGGGATATGAAGCAGGCTCTGCGCTGATGGCAGACAGCCCAATGTGGTCAAACTCATAAGCCATGAGTTCGTGACCTGAACCAAAGTCAGACACTTAACTGACTAAGTCACCCAGGTGCCCCTGAAATATACCATTTTAACTCTTTTAAGTGTGTAATTCAGTGGGATTAATTACATTCACAATGTTCTGCATCTTTATCATCATCATCCATTTCCAGAACTTTTCATCCTAAACAGTATCTCTTTTAAAGAAAAATAATATAAATATTGATCCCCTTGCTTAAAAACCTCCTAATTTCTGCTCAAGTTATTTGCTGTGTGTGATTAACTGTGGTTTTTTTTGTTTGTTTGTTTGCTTTAATATTAGTGTTGGAGAAGGGGCAAGATGGCGGAGAAGTAAGGAGCTCCGTACTTGCACTCGCGCCCATACATCACATGGAAAAGATCTGAAACCATTGGAAACCTTACGAAACCTGAGAGATTGGGAGAAAACAGATGGAGAATCCACTGAGAAAGCCTTCTAACGTGAGTGCGAACTGGGGAAGATAAAATCGGGCCAGGATCGGAGACTCCAAGGTCGGAGGCGATCCCCCTCTGCGGGGAGTGAGAGGGGAAAAAGAGAGACTCCAAAACAGAAAGACCTCCGCTAGGGGAAAAAAACCTCCGCTCGGAGCATAGAAAGACCGTACTTGCCAAATACCTGCACACCAGGTCCCCTTGCGCTAAATGGTCCCGGAGGGGCTAAGCGCAAAGACTGCTTCTTTGTGTGGGCTCCTGGCGGCTGGACTTCAGAGTAGCGGCACGCCTGCCGCCATTGTCCTCCCGGGTGGGCTTGGGCCCCTGGAAGAGCCGCGCGCGCAGACACGGGGCGTCCGTGCTCCTGGCTGGCTGGGGCTCTAGAGGGAAGGCACAGAGCTAAAAACTGGGAGATTTGCCCGCGAGTTCATGTCTCGGATGACGAGACATAGAGAGACCTGGTTTTCCTCACTCCAGCGGGCTCAGCACACCCGGCAGGCAAGCCCCTGACCANTTGTGTAAATGTAAATTCTACACCTACCGACATTTTCATCTCTTTCTCTCAAGAGTAATTAGACTATACAGTTTCTCTGGATTATACCAGCATTCTTCTCTCACCTATCCAACAATATTCTACCCTTTGGCTCTTTGAAAAAAGCTTCTTATCCCTTCTGCCTGTTCATTCTATTTCCAATTCTACCTCATCCCGCCCTGCCTTCTCTCTCTTTCTCTATGCTCTTCAACCAGCACTGCATATACACGGCTATTTAACTGTAGCTGGGAAATCCAGGTATATGCTTTAAACCGTTCTTTGTCCATCGGTTATCTTCTTTTTTTTCTCCTTTCCTTTTCCCCTTTTTTGACCCATTTATGTACTTTATACTCCATATTATTCGCCCTCCCTGCTCCATCTTTTCTCTTAACTTTTTCGTTTTCCCTCTCGCTTTGCATGTTAGTTGAATCAGCCTGTGCGTTTGTGTGCTCCTGCTCCCTGTGTGTTTGTCTGTCTGTTTTCTTTTCCAGGGCTACCTCAAGAAACAAGCTAGAGTACACAAGGTGGAGAGTCCCAAATATCACTACGAATAGGAAAATAAAATAACCAAGGTCCCAACAAGAGAGACCAGGGGATACCATTCAAAAAACACTCTCTGAAAGGATAGGCCCTGGAAAGTCAAAGAGTCTTCTTGGATATACCAGCGCTCATAGAAACAGAGAGCATAACAGGTCTTTAAAACCAACAAGAGCCGGAAAGCTAACTAAAATGACGAAACGAAAGACCTCTCCTCCAAAGAAACTCCAAGAAGAAATGACAGCTAATGAACTGCTCAAAACAGATATCAGCAGCATCACTGAACAAGATTTTAGAATAATAATGGTAAAATTAATAGCTGGGCTTAAAAGAAACATAGGGGACATCAAAGAAACTAGGGCTACAGACAGAATGGAAAATAAAAATAGGCATGAAGAATTAAAAAATGCGATAAATGAGATACATAATAAATTAGAGGCCTCCAACGCACGGATTGAAGAGGCAGAAAGGAGAATAAGTGATTTTGAAGACACCATTATAGAAAAACAAGAAGCTGACAAAAAAAGAGACAAACTGATCCAGGAACATGAAAAAAGAGTTTGAGAGCTCAGCAATACGGTCAAACGCAACAATATCCGTATCATAGGAATCCCAGAAGAGGAAGACAGAGGGAAAGGTACTGAAGGGGGTCCTCGAACAAATTATAGCAGAGAACTTCCCTGACCTGGGGAGAAAGTAAATGTTGAAATACAAGAGGCTCAGAGGACTCCCCACTNGAGGCAAACCATGAGAGACTCTTGAATGCTGACAAAAACTGAGGACTGATGGATGTGGTGGGGGAGTCGGGGATGTGCATGGAGGAGGGCATTTGGGATGAGCACTGGGTGTTATGTGGAAACCAATTTGACAATAAACTGTTTGTAAAAAAATAAATAAATAAAAAGAAATGGAAACACACACACACAAAATATTAGTGTTTTATTTATTTCGGAGAGAGAGAGAGGAGAGAGAGAAAGAAAGAGAGTGAGAGAGGCAGTGTGAGCAGGGGAGAGTCAGAGAGAGAAGGAGATACAGAATATGAAGCAGTCTCCAGGCTCTGAGCTAGCTGTCAGCACAGAGCCGGATGCGGGGCTTGAACCCACAAACCATGAGATCATGACCTGAGCCGAAGTCAGGTGCTTAACCGACTGAGCTACCCAGGAGCCCCAATTAGCTGAGTTTTAAAGAGAGTTGTTCATGAGGCTCCCTACACCTCACTTTTTTTCATTATAGAATATTTTACATTTTTTGAACATATAGAGCTAAAGCAGTTTGAAGCCACTACTGAGAATAGCAGTTAGCTCATATATAGATTGTGGCACAAAGGTTTTGATATTCTTTCAAGATTCAGGGGATGAGGTTTCAGACAGATCATAGAGAGGAGTTGAGATTCTCCCTACTGAACTCTGCCTTTATTTCAGGAAATTGCCAGTGTGTAATTCATGGTGATCATCAGGCTAGAATAGTAGACATGGCACTTTAAGTTTTCTTAAACATAGACATATTAAGAAAAAAAATAGTATAGTCCACATTATAGGTTCCCT
>NW_027532723.1:170782-171131 GCF_008692635.1 Crocuta crocuta | reverse complement strand
TTATAGGTTCCCTAATATTGTCTTTAAAAAGATTTTAATATAATAAAATAGTTATGATTGGTAAATAAAGTGGCTATACAATTTCACATAGAACAAGTGCGAAAACATATAGAAGACCATGAATGTTTTCTTACTTTTGCTTTGGTTATCCTATCTATCAACAGGTTGTTGCAGTAATTTTTAAAAGAACTGTGGCCTAATCTATCTTAATCAGTTTTAAAACAATTCATTTCGAGGTTGAAGTGTCCCATTAACACTTTCTTGCTCTGTACTAAAATTAAGAAATATTTAAGTCAGAAACATGAATTCTCTAGGCTTTTTGCTTTCTGCCTTCTAAAATAAGTCATTT
>NW_027532723.1:170092-170647 GCF_008692635.1 Crocuta crocuta | reverse complement strand
TTTGCTCACTTGCTCTTTCCTTCATTCCCCGTTTTCAAACTGTTTTTTAATTTTTTATGTATTTATTCTATTTGAGAGACAGAGACAGAGAGTGAGCAGAGGAGGGGCAGAGAGAGAGAGGGAAAGAGGAATCTCAAGCAGGCTCCAGGCTCTGAGCTGTCAGCACAGAGCCCGATGTGGGGCTCGAACCCATGGACTGTGAGATCATGACCTGAGCTGAAGTCGGACACTTAACTGACTGAGCCACGTAGATGCCCCTCTAACTGTTTTTTAAACTGGAGGCATGTGTGTCCTTAGTTGTTTTAAAATTATTATCAGGATGGCTTTCTTTCGGTAAATGAAAAATCTTTGTTTGACATTTTAAAGCCTGATTACTTAAAGGAGCCATATTGTACTATTTCATACAAAGACAACCTTGGCTTAAGTTAAATTACATGGGAAAATATCTATACCCAATGTATTGGATTCATTTACTTTATAATTTACCTTATTCTAAAAAGGATATAAGACCAAAATAATACAAACATAAATTTAGTAAACATATAATAAGTCTAT
>NW_027532723.1:165450-168894 GCF_008692635.1 Crocuta crocuta | reverse complement strand
GTCATAGTGCTCTCCTTAAATTAGCCATATGCTATCATTTCTTCTCAGCTTTACAGTCCCTTAAGAGGCTTTATTTGACTCGCCCAGTTTGCAAAGGTCTTTTCCAGGATTCCTACAACAGTCACATAGGCTCTTTCCCCTTTAAACCATCCTCACATTTCTGCCAAAGACAGCTGATCATATTATTCCCCTACTCAAAAGCCTCTGCTTTGAGGGTAACTGCAAAAATTTTAAGAGTAATTAAAATTCTTTATAACCTGGCTCTGATCTGCTCTTGCCTCAAAACTCACCCTGGTCTATAAGTNTTAAGTATGCCAAATAATTTCATATCTTTGTGTATCAACACATGTGTCTTCTAACTGGAATAGCATTTTTCTTTTTTATTGCTTGTTAAGTGCCCATGAATCTTTTTAATAGGTGGTCAAAAGTAACTCTGTAAACTTCTCTGACTCTCACAGGCCAAAATATAATATTATAAAGTTTTCATAATTAAGAGTATGGTACTGGTACAGGGATGGAAAAATATATGAATGAAACATAACAGAGCCCCCAAATGGGCTCATATATACCTACAGAATTTAGTGTGTGTTAAAGGAAGCGTTTAAAAGAAATAATGCTGGAACCATTGGTTATTTGTTTGGAAAGACAAAAGAAAAAATATCCATATGACATATAATTAANATAGGAGTTTTTGTGGGGTTTTTTTAAGTAGGGAAATAATCTTTTAAAAACATAAACAAAATACTTTAGTAAAATAATTGCAAAATTTAACCTCACCAAATTAAAATTCTCTATGGCAAAACTTCTAAACAAGTTCAAATAAAATCAGTAGTCTTGGTATAATTATTTGAATTATTTAAAATATATAAGATGAAATATTCATATACAGAATACATAAAGAACTCCCAAAATTCAATTAGAAAGGAACAGATTCCCCAACAGAAATGTAGGCAAAAGATGTGGAAATGTCACAGAATAAAAAATACAAATGTTCAATAAACATATGAAAAGATGCTCATTCTCAAAAAGTAAATACGGAAATTCATACTTATCACTAATTGCTTTAAATGTAAATAGACTAAATGCTCCAATCAAAAGACATGGGTGACCACATGAATGAAAAGAAAATGACCCATGTATATGTTGCCTAAAAGAGACTTTACATCTAAATACATACACAGACTGCAAGTTAGGAGGTGGAAAAAGACATTGCATGCAAACAAAAATGCAAAGAAAGCTAAAGTAGCAATACTCACATCAGACAAAACAGACTTTACAACACTGACAAAAGACAAAGAGGGGTATTACATGATGATAAAAGGATCAATCCAAGAGAAGATAATATTTGTAAATATTGCATGTAAATAATGCATGTAAATATCTATGCACCCAACATAGAAGCCCCTTAATACATAAAACAAATATTAACAGACTAAAAAGGAGAAATGGACAGTAATACAATAATAGTAATTTATTTTATTAATTTTAAAGTTTATTCATTTATTTTTGAGAGAGAGAGAGGGAGAGGGAGAGAGAGAGAACAGAGAAGGGGCAGAGAGAGAGGGAGAGAAAGGGAATCCCACACAGGATCTGCATTGTCAGCTCAGAGCCCAGTGCGAGGCTAGAACTCACCGTGAGATGACCTAAGCCAGAACCAAGAGTCAGACGCTTAACCAATTGAGCTACTCAGGTGCCCCAATAGTAGAGTATTTTAATACCCCACTTACATGAATGGAATGATCATCCAGACAGAAAATCAATAAGGAAACACTGGCTGTAAATGACACATTAAATTAGATGGACTTAATAGATGTGTACATAATATTTTATCCCCAAACTGCAGAATACATATTCTTTTCAAGTTTATATGAAACATTCTTCAGGATAGATCACATGTTAGGAAACAAAAGAAATCTGTATAAAATCTAGAAGGTTGAAATCACATCAAGTATCTTTTCTGACCACAGAAGTATGAAACCAGATACCAACTACAAGAAGAAAACTGAAAAAAACAAACAAACCCACAAACACATGGAAACTAAATAACATGCTACTAAACAACCAACAGGTCAATGAAGAAATTAAAGAGAAAATTTAAAAATACCTTGAGACAATACAAATGCAAACACAAATTTCCAAAATCTTTGGAATACAGAAAAGTTAGTTCTAAGAGCAAAGTTCTTAGGGATCTAGGACCACTTCAAGAAAGAAGAAAAATCCTAAATAAACAATCTAACTCTACAACTAAAGGAATTAGAAAAAGCAGAAAAAATGAAGTTCAAAGTTAGTAGAAGGATGGAAACAATAAAGATCAGAGTGAAAATAAATAAAATAGAGACTAAAAAGACAATAGAAAAGATTAATGAAATTAAAATCTGTTTTTTTAAAGAATAAGGAAAATCAAAAACTTCTAGCCAGACTCATCACGAAAAATGGAGAAGGTTCAACTAAATAAAATAGAAATGAAAGACCAGTTTTCACTGGCACCACAGAAATACAAAGGATCATAAAAGACTACTATTAAGTAATGAAATTGAAATAGTAATCAAAACCCTCTCAAAATACAAAACTCCAAAATCAGTTTCACAGGTAAATTCTATCAAAGAGTTAAAAGTGAATTAGTACCTATCTTTTTTAAGTTATTACGAAAACTTGAAGAGAAATGCTTTTACACTCATTTTACAAGGTCAGTATGACCCTGATACTGAAACCAGACAGAAACACCACAAAAGGTAAAAGAAAGAAAATTATAGGCCAATATCCTTAATGAACAAAGATGCAAAAATCCTCAACAAAATATTACCCAACTGAGATTACAGTTTTTCTTANTGTATAAGAATGTTCATCACTGTACTATTTGTAATAGTAATTATTTGGAGGTCCTAAATGAGTATCAATAGGAAGAATAAGTGAATAAATAGCAGTATGTTTATACTATGGCACACAATGCAGTAATTTGCAAAGATGAGGTCCAAATAACACATAGTGTTGAATGAAACAAAAACAAACTTGCAGATATTTTTGTACAGGTTAATGTCAATTTCATTTAAGAAGCCTAGAAACAAAAATAATAATACATATTTTTTATCAATGCACATCTATGTATGGAAGTGCTTAGAAAAAGTTCTAGTTTAAGGGGATGCTAACCTTACCTATAATATACTTATGTGCTACTTATACAATTGAGAATTACAGAGTAAGTAATATATTAGGTTTCTTTGTATTTAAACATTATTCACTATATATTATTGGGTTTGTTTTTTTTTTTGCAAGCCTAAAAGGATGTTTCTCACTCTTACAGTTTATAACAGATCATTCAAGGCAAGGACTATACAGAAAACATGAATCTATACCCATTATCTCATTTAACTTCCCCAAAAAGAAGGACCAGGATTAGGGAGAGGTGAGTGAGACCAAGTCACCTAAGCACAAACCTGGAAGGTC
>NW_027532723.1:151651-165428 GCF_008692635.1 Crocuta crocuta | reverse complement strand
TAATAAGTTTTTTAGGTACCCCATACATTTTACATCCAAGGTGAGTACCTTATTCATCTCTGTAGTGCAAAATGTGTGTAACAATACTTTGAATCTAGTATTATTATATTCATTTTACAAGTGAGGAAGTTGGTCTAAAGAAATACATCTGGTCAGCTGGTAAATATAAAGCTAGGATTCAAACTCATTCCTATTAGACTCAACACCTATGTTTATGCACTAAAAGTTTTTGAATAATTTTATTCTGTTTTATTCATTAGTTCAATGGACCTATGTTAATTCCCAATGACAATGTGCTTTATATATCTTCCATGTAGCTGTATTTCACACCCTATTTGGCAATTTAGTTTTAGTCTTGGCACAAAATTCATAGGAGCACTCTGTACTTTGCATTGCTCACAATCTGTCAGAGAGATTTGGGAAAAAAAGGCTTGTCAGAAAAGGTATATGAATTATATGGTAAAAAAGTGATTAAAGCCACACTCTTTAAGAGAAAAATCATAAACCTATGTAGAATTGAAGGCAGAAGTATTGGTTCTACCTTATTTTTATAAAAGGGTCCTTGAAAGGTAAATCATTGATTGTTCACTGTGAATTTTCATAACTATTTTGAGAAATAAACCAATGAATATTTATTGTATTTATTAAACACAGCTCCTTTCTCAGTGGTTCTCAACCAGGGGGCAAGAGAACTGCCACTGGGGAATTTGGAAATGTGTGAGGATGTATTTTGGTTGTCCACATGACAAGTTGAAAGGATTATTTGACATATTCTCAAAAAATGAGACATTATGTCTCTAGTAACGGTGGGGAGAGGAGATTTGGGGAGTCAGGAAGGACTTCATAGAGAAAGTTTTATTGCATATAAGTCTTTGGCATATTTGAATATGGAGAGAAAGACATTCTAGGCAGAGGGAAGAACTTGAGCAGTTTACAAAAATTGTTTACATGTATTGACTACTGACTATGTGCCAGGAACTCTTCTAAGTGTTTTATAGATTTAACTCACTTATTCCTTATAGTAATTCTATGAGATTAGGTTAAGATCATAGAGAACTCTGATTGTCAGCCCAAAAAGTTTGGGAAATGACACTATATTTCCATATTGCACAGCCTTAATAATATGCTCATAGCACATTAAGTATTCAGAGAAATTCCAGTGGTAAAAGACCTGTCTAATATTGTTTAACACAGACTCTTACAAACGTATTTGGTCGAAAAATATGTTTATCATCAAACTTTTCTCTACATTAGTGTTCCAACTGAACATGTTCTAGGAAATTTTGTAGATAATGGTAATTAAGTTGCAGGGGAAATGGAGAGGTAGATATAAATCTAAAACATATTTGAAGATTTTTGGTCATCAAAGAAAGTCTTTCTCTTTACAAAATCATAAAATGCTCTGTGTTATCGGTATGGTGATAAAATGACAACAAAGTAGCATAATGTGTTCAAGATTTTTTCAATTAAATCATATCTAATGAATTAATTTATCTCAGCATGACTTTTTTACTTCATAGTCATTCTATATTTCATCTATAGGAGTTAAAAAATGTATAGTTTATACCATATTTAAAAAGAAGAATAATAAAACAATTTGTCCAACAAGATGCTAAAATGAACTAAAAAAGGTAAAGTAAACAAAATAGTGTTGTATTAGTATAAAAAGTATAAGTGGATAAGAACAGATAACCCAGATACCTATCAAAGTATATTTAAGATTTGATTTATGTAAAATGTGGAACAATAAATCAGTAAGCTATGGTCTTAAAAGTTATTTTATTAATGGTTATAGAAAGTTACATCATTTAAATACATAGAAATTTGAAAGTTAGATTCTAGAATATTATACTGAAATAAATTCCAAATGGCTTGGAAATGCTAAATGAAGAAAGGAACACATAGAAAACTAAAATATAAAATAAGAGAGTATCAAATTATGATAAAAGGTGTAACTTTATGAGTATATAATCAATAGGAAAACATAGAGGAAAGGTTTAAGTATGTTGTGCTCTCACTAAAACTATCAACTGTAAAAAATCACATTAAAATCGAAAGCAAACAAATAATGAGGGCCAACAAAAGTAAAAGTTGGTTTAATGAATAGTCTAATGAAATTTGCAGAGTTTTGCAACGATTAATCAAGAAAAAAGAAAAGGCACAAATAAGAATTTTTATAAATAAGAAAGGAGATCTACTTATATATAAAGTAGATGTTAAAAGATTAAAAAATAAAGGGGCGCCTGGGTGGCTCAGTCGGTTGAGCGTCCGACTTCGGCTCAGGTCATGATCTCAAGTCCCATGTTGGGCTCTGCTTTCGTGCTTTCAAGTCCCACGTTGGGCTCTGTGCTGACAGCCAGCTCAGAGCCTGGAGCCTGTTTCAGATTCTGTGTCTCCCTCTCTCTCTCTCACCCTCCCCATCTCACACTGTGTGTTTCTCTCTCTTTCTCTTTCTCAGAAATAAATAAAACATTAAAATTGTTTTTAAAAAAGATTTAAAAATATCAAAAAGCTTAATTCAATAAATTTGAAAACTTTGATAAAATGCGAAAAATGTATAGAAAAATAGATCTTCATAAAATTGATTCAAAAAGAAATACAAGACTACCATTGTTAATGACTGAATAAAAGAACCAGATTTAACTTCTTGCCTTAAATAAGGAAATAACTGGACAAAATATATGATATTACAGTTTTCAGACATTGGGCAAGAGACAGAATAGTGCAGTGATCTCTGACAGAAGGAACAAAAAGGGGTGAGCCTTATGATTGTGCCATCTTCCTGCTTGGGGAGGGTTTTTAGGCTGCAACATAGGTAAAGGGAATCCCAACAGAGACCAGTGGTCAGGATTAAGGAGACAAAATTTGGAGTTTGAGGAGGCCAGGACGTCTATAATTTGTGGTTTAAATACTAGAGAGAACATAGCTGCACACATAAAGAGACAATTGTGGAGATCTTCAGAGGGATACTCTCAAGACTTTGGCTGAGCACTGGCCTGTACATGCATGGGGGAAACTTCTGAAGCCTGGAAAATAACTAACAACCAGAGTGGGTAGAACAATCTTTGCAGCATACATCAGACTGGGTGCAGTTTTTGTTCCCCCAGCCAGAGTGGAAAGATCTACTCATATATCAGATAGAGTCCCCAGAAGGTTACTGCTATAGTTATGGGGACAAATTAGTACTTAAAGACGAATTTAGAAGACTAAAGGCTTTTCTGGGCCTAAACTAACTTTTTTAGGAACAATCTTCAAAAGGATAAAACTGATTTGAAGTTAACAACTGCATCCTGGAACAAAATTCAACAATATTTAAAGAAACCCAGAAACTTCAATACTTAAAAACATAAAATTCCTGGGGCACCTGGGTGGCTGAAGTTGAGTGTCCAACTTCAGCTCATGTCATGATCTCATGGTCGGTAAGTTTGAGCCCCATGTCCAGCTCTGTGCTGACAGCTCAGAGCCTGGAGCTTGCTTCAGATTCTGTGTGTGTCTCTCTCTACACCTCCCCCTCCACTTGCATTCTGCCTCTCTATCTCTCTTAAAAAATAAACATTTAAAAAATTTTATTAAGAGAAACATAAAATTCCCAATGGTCAATATTAAAGGAAGTAGAAGAATTTGACCAAAACCAGAAGAAAAATCAATCAGTGGAAACATCAGAAAACAAATCAAATTGAATTAACAAACAAAAACAGTGTAACTGTCTTATAAATATACTCAATATACTTAAGATCATAGAACATGAACATGATAAAGAGAGGATCAAAAGATATATAAAAAGATGTTAGTAGAAATTTTAGAATATAAGGGACACCTGGATGGCACAGTGGAATAAGCGTCCGACTTCGGCTCTCGTCATGATCCCACGGTTCATGGGTTCGAGCCCCATGTCGGGCTCTGTGCTGACATCCAGCTCAGAGCCTGGAGCCTGTTTCAGATTCTGTATCTCACCCTCTCTGACCCTCCTCTGCTCACGCTGTCTCTCTCTCTCACTCTCTCTCAGAAATAAAGAAAACATTAAAAAAATTTTTTAAAGATTACTCGCCTATTAAGCACTACAAAAGAAATAATTGTCATTTAAAATAAAGCACACAGAAAAAAAGCCTGGAAAAAAACTGAGTAGATGGGGAAAATGATATAAAATATTTTACAAATATTTAATTGGAGTGCCAGAGAGAAAAGAATGATAGAATAAAAGAACTGAAAAAAGAGACTAAAAGTTTTCCATATGTGATTAAACATCTAATTATAATTATATTCAGAGCATAATGATCAAGAGACATGCAAAGGAAGCCAGGGGGGAAATACATGTTCTCCAAAAAATTATGCAAGTCCTAATATAATAGAACATACTACATATTTAAAAGGCTGATAAAAAGACTGTCAACCTAGAATTTTACAGCCAGCAAATGATAAATATTTGAGTAAATGTATAGAATTTTCTTTTCTCCTACTTAATTGCTTTTAGAAATAACTGACTTTATAAAGCAGAAAAAACCCAACAACATATTGTGGTGTTCATTAAATCCCTAGAAGTAAAATGTATGACAATACTGACTTAAAGGTCAATAAGAGGAAATGGTAGATAAAAGTTTTAAGGTTCTTACAATATACATAAAGTGGTGTTACTTAAGTGTCCAGTAAGCTAAACGATTCTATTGGAAGCCATAAAGCAACCATTTTAAACAAAAGCCAATGGTAGAAATGAAATGGAATTAAAGGTATACTCAAATCTGGGGTGCCTGGGTGGTTTAGTTGGTTAAACATCTGACTCTTGATCTCAGCTCAGGTCATGATCTCAAGGTTTGTGTGTTTGAGCCATGCATCAAGCTGTGCCCTGACAGCTCGGAGCTTGCTTGGGATTCTGTCTTTCCCTGTATCTGGCTCTCCTCTATTTGTTCTCTCTCTGACTCAAAATAAATAAACTTAAAAAAAAAAAGAATACTCAAATCTAAAGGCCAAAAAGGAGTAACCTCAGAACAACAACAATGGAAAAACAAAAAAAAAAAAACCCTCAAAGAAGAAAAAAAGTAAAATGGTAGACTTAAATACAACCATAATAATTTTATCATAAGTAAACTAAATGTGTCTATTGAAAAGTGTAGATTGTCAAACTTGATTTAAAAAAGCAAGAAACAACTCTGTGCTGTCCTCAAGGAACATTCTTTAAATGAAAAGAATGAAAAGAAATAAACAGGTTAAAAGTAAAATAATGGAAAAAGATATACCATAAAACACTAATTCAAAGAAAGGTGTAATAGCTAAATCAATATTATACAAACTAAGTGTCAGAACAAGTCATATTATCAGAGGTAAAGGAGGACATTTTAGGATGATAAAAATCTCCAATTGATCAAGACAAAAACACAACAATCCTAAACCTACCTGTGTTCACTAAATAATAGAGCTACAAAATACACAAAGCAAAAACAGAATTTAAAGAAGAAAGATACAAATTCACCATTATAATTAAAGACTTCACACTCATCTCTCAAGTAAATGCTAGAACAAGTAGATGGAAAATCAGAAATGACTTACAAGACCTAGACAACATAGTCAACTAACTTGACTTAACTGATATTTATAGAACCCTCCATTCAACAACATCAGCTTCTTTAGAAGAGCACAAAGA
Source organism: Crocuta crocuta (assembly GCF_008692635.1). Taxonomy (NCBI): domain Eukaryota; kingdom Metazoa; phylum Chordata; class Mammalia; order Carnivora; family Hyaenidae; genus Crocuta; species Crocuta crocuta. Next base: position 159,793 of record NW_027532723.1, on the reverse strand, counting down.
ACATCCAACAAAATGAACCATTATTTGGAAATTTAATAACACACTTCTTTCTTTAAAAAAATTTTTTTTAATGTTTTATTTATTTCTAAGAGAGAGAGAGAGACAGCGTGAGCAGGGGAGGGTCAGAGAAAGAGGGAGACACAGACTCTGAAACAGGCTCCAGGCTCTGAGCTGGCAGTCAGCACAGAGCCCGACGCGGGGCCCGAACCCACGAACCGCGAGATCATGACCTAAGTGAAAGTCGGACGCCCAACCGACTAAGCCACCCAGGCGCCCCAACACACTTCTTATTATGAATTGAATGTTTATGTCTCGCCCTGCCCCCATTAATGTGTTGATGTCTTAACTCCCAATGTGATGATATTTTGAGATGGTATCTTTGAGAGGTTATTAGATTTAGATAAGGTCGTGAGGGTGAGGCCACATAATGGGATTAGTGTCCTGATAAAAGGAAGAGACCTAAATTCTCTGTCTCTATCACTGTTTGTCTGTCTGTCTCTCTCTCTGTCTGCCATGTTAGAACACAGGGAGAAGGTAATCATCTTCAAGTCAAAGATCTCACCAGTTACCAACTCACCCTGTAGTGATTTTGGGTTTTTCAGCCTTTAGAAACATGAGAAATAAATGTTGTTTAAGCCACCTAGCCTACGGTATTTTGTTATAGTAGCCTGAGCTGACTAAGTCATTTCTAAATAATTCATAAGCCAAAGAAAATATCAAAAGAGATATTAGAAAATATCTTGAATAAAAATGAAAAACACACATTAAAATTGTGTGATGCAGCAAAATAACAATTAGAGGAAGATTCATACATTAAATGTTTATATTAGTAACGTAGAAAGTTTCTAAATCAATGATTTAAGCTTCTACCTTGAGAAACTTATGAAAGAAAAACTAAAGCCAAAGTAAGCACAAGGAATTAAATAATGAAGGGAGGATATAAATGAAATAGAAATAGAGAAAATAATTTTTTAAAGCCAAAGGCAATTATATCATTTTCCTTGAAAAGACTGATATAACTCATAAAACTCTAGATAAATTGATCAGAAAAAAAGGATGAGGACAGAAATTATTTTTATCAAGTATGAAAGAGAAGACATTACTAATATCCATCAAGCATTAAACAGATGATAAGAGGGGCGCCTGGGTGGCTCCGTTGGTTAAGCCTCTGACTTCAGCTCAGGTTATGATCTCCCGGTTCGTGGGTTTGAGCCCCGCATCGGGCTCTGTGCTGACAGCTCAGAGCCTGGAGCCTGTCTTCAGATTCTGTCTCCCTCTCTCTCTGACCCTCCCCTGCTCATGCTATCTCTCTCTCTCTCTCTCTCTAAAAAATAAATAAAACATTTTAAAAAATTTAAACAGGGGCGCCTGGGTGGCTCAGTCGATTAAGCATCCGACTTCCTCTCAGGTCATGATCTCACAGTCTGTGGGTTCGAGCCCCGCATCGGGCTCTGTGCTGACAGCTCAGAGCCTGGAGCCTACTTCAGATTCTGTGTCTCCCTCTCTCTCTGACCCTCCCCCACTCAGTCTCTGTCTCTGTCTCTCTCTCTCAAAATAAAATAAAGACATAAAAAATTTTTTAAAAATTTAAACAGATCATAAGAGAATATTGTAAACAACTTTATGCTAATGAATATAACAACTTAGATGGAATAGTAAAATCCTTTGAAAGATGAAAATTAACAAAACTTTCTCTGAAGAAATAAGTAACCTGGGTGTCCTTACATCAATTAAAGAAATTCAATTCTTAAATAAAACCTTCCCACAAGTAAAAGTTCAGATTCAGTCCCACTGATTAATCTTTTCTAATACTTAACAAACAAAAAACACCTAAGGAACAAAAAACACTAATTATGTACAAATACTTCTAGAAAACAGAGGAGAAGGGAGAACTTACCAATGCACTTTATGAGGTTTATATCACTGAATTCCAAAATATATTACAAGAAATTAAAAGTACACACCCAAAAGGCTTATGATCAAAGATATATTTTTGACAAAATTTAATAAATTGAATCAAGAAATTTATTCATATGATTACACCTCACTGACGAAGTAGGATTTAATGCCCGCAGTGTTATTGTAAGATTGTGAAAATCAACAAATAACTCACTATATAAACAGATCAAAATAGAAAAAAATTTACAATCATCAACAAATGCACAAAAGCTTTTGACAAAATGTTAATAATCCTCATGGTAAAAATTCCTCGCCAAACTAGGGAATTTTTTCATCCTGATTACTGGCATCTGTGAAAAATCTACTGTTAATATTATATTTAACAATAAGAGATTGAAGGCCTTATCCCTAAGAAATGATATTTACAATAGCATTGAATTATGACATAATGAAAGATACTTTGAACAGAACATGCATAGATTTGTATACTGAACACTAGAAAACATGGTTGAGGGGTGGTTCAGTCGGTTAAGCGCCCGACTTTGGCTCATGTCATGATCTCACGGTTCATGGGTTCGAGCCCCACATCTGGCTCTGTGCTGACAGCTAGCTCAGAGCCTGGAGACTGCTTCCAGTCCTGTATCTCCCTCTCTCTCTGACTCTCCCCTGCTCACGCTCTCTCTCTCTCTTTCTCAGAAACAAATAAAAACATTTAAAAAATAAAATAAAATAAAACCAAACATGGTTGAGAGAAATTGAAGAATATCTAAATAAATAGAGAAATATACCATGTTCTTGGAATGAAAAACTTAATGCCATTAATATGTAAATATTCCTCAAATTGTTCTATGGATTAAATGCAATCCCAATCAACTTTCTATTAGGTTTTTCTTATTGTAGAAATTGAAAAGTTGATTCTACAATTGGTAAGAATTGTAAATGACTTAGAAGAGTAAAAACAATTTTGTAAGATAACAAATCTGGAAAACTTAAAACTACTAGACTTTAAGATATACCAATAAGTTGTAGTAATCAAGACAGCATGGTATTCATGTGAAGACAGATATGTAGATCAATGGAAGAAAATGGCATCTAGAAATAGAACCAGATATGCATGGTCAGTTGATTTCTGTAACATGTGTCAAGGTAATTCAGGAGGGAAAAGAAAATCTTTTCAACAAATTGTTCTGGGACAATTGGATATGTAAGTGGGAAAATAATAAACCTCAAACCTTTCCTGGCACCATACACAAGTTACCTCAAACTAGATCTTACACCTAAATGTAAGAACTAAATTTGTACAACTTCTGGAAGAAAACAAGTAACTATGGATAGGGCAAATACATCTTAAATGGGACACAAAAAAACATGAACTAAAAAATTATTTAAAATGGATTGTCTGAATCAAAATTTAAACTTGTGGTCCTCATAGCATACTATGAAGGAAATGAAAGGCAAATCCCAGACTAAAAGAGATTTGTAAAACATCTGATATGGAGCTTGGACCTCAAATGTATAAAGAACTCTTACAACTCAGTAAGAAGGCAAGTTACCTGGGTTTTTAAAATGGGGAGAGTATTTGAGCACTTAGCTCACCAAAGATGATATGTGAATGGCAAAAAATCACATAAATATTCTCAGCATCATTATTCATTAAGATGAATTATTTTAGGGGTTCCTGGGTGGCTCAGTCGGTTAAGCGTCTGACTTCAGCTCAGGTCATGATCTCATGGTTCGTGGGCTCGAGCCCCGCGTAGAGCTCTGTGCTAACAGCTAGCTCAGAGCCTGGGGCCTGCTTCATATTCTGTGTCTCCTTCTCTCTCTGGCCCCCCCTCCCTGCTCACACTCTCTCTCTCTCTCAGAAATTAAACAAAAAATTATTTTATTTAAAAAAATTTTAATGTTTATTTATTTTTGAGAGAGACTGAGTGTGAGCAAGAGAGAGGGAGAGAGAGAGAGAGAGAGGGAGACACAGAATCCATAACAGGCTCCAGGCTCTGAGCTGTCAGCAAAGAGCCTGATTTGGGACCTAAACTCACCNAAAAGTCCACAAGGATATGGAGAAAATGGAACCATACAATGCTTTAGAAAATGCAAGATAACATAGCCCTTTAGAAAATTATTTGGTTGTTTCTTTAAAACTTGCACTTATTATATGACTCAGCAATTCTATTCAAGGGAAGTGAAAATATATGCCCTCACAAAGACTGCTTATAGCAGCTTTATTCATAATAGCCCCAAACCAGAAAACAAAATCCAAATTCTCAGGAAATAGTGAATGGATAAACAATTTGTGATATATCCATGCAATAAAAAGAATAATTAGAAGTACCAATACATATACTAACATGGATGATCTCAAAAGAATTAAGCTAAGTGAAAGATGCCAGGCACAAAATACCTATAGTGTTTACTCTCATTTTCATGAAATTCTAGAAGAGGCAAAAATATAAACCTATAAAGCAGATCATTGATTGCCTGGGGCTAGTTAGAAAGGGGGAGATTGACTGTAAATGGGACAAGGGAGTTTGGAGGGTTGATGGAAATATTCTACATCATGATTGTTGTGATGCTGAACATTACAAAAACTCATTAAACTGTATACTTAAAATGGGTGAATTTTATTNTAAAACACATATGGCAGATGAAGGGTTATATCCTTGATATATACAGAAATAGTAGAAATCAATGACAAAATGATTAATGTCCATATGAAAAATTGCCCAAGTGCATGAGCACGTAACTCAAGAAAAAAAAAAAATACAAATAGTCCATAAACCTAAATCCTAATTTAAGTGAAAGTCACACTAACACTAGTGACTGAAATACTATTTTTTTACCTGAAATATGCACATGTAGGTGTGTTCTAGGCCTTGGAGGGTATGACAAGATGTACAGGTATGGTTGCAAATTTATACAACCTTTCGGGAAAGCAGTTTAACTATTATCAACAATAGGTATTCCCTTTGATATAATAATATCCACATCCAGGAATGTATCTCAAGGAAATAAGCAGTAATATACTTTAAAATTATTTACAATAATGTTCATTATGTTAGTGAAAATTTAGACACAATCCCAATGTTCAATAAGAATGGAATGATTAAATAAATTATGGCATATTTAAATGGTTAAAAAGGTCGTAAATCATAATCCACTTTTCTAGTGAAGAATGTCTAACTACATGATCTTCATGTAGAGAACATACTGATGGTTACTAGAGGGGAGGTGGATGGAGGGATGGATTAAATAAGTGATGAGGATTAAGGAGTGCACTTGTGATGAGCACCGGGTGTTGTATGTAAGTAATGAATTACTAAATTCTACACCTGAAACTAATATTATTACACTGCATGTTAACTAACTGGAATTTACATAAAACCTTAAAAAAAGAGGAATTGGAAAATTAAATATACAGCTAGATCTCAAGTTCATAATCTCTCTATATTTATAATTATATATGAAAACTGGCCAGAAATACACTGAAATAGTAACAACCATTATCTTCAAATAGCAGAATTATAAGTGACTATTTTCTCCTTTATCATTCCTATGCTTTCCTAATTTTCGATAATGAATGCTTATAATGTTTACAATCAGAAAATAAGTATTTTTCATCATTTTTAAAGTACAAAAATAAATAAACATTTTAATGTTACTTTTTCCTGTAGAAAGAGAAATTGCCTGAATATAGCAGTGCTGTCNCTTAACATTATTTCTTAGATTTCCTCCTCACACCAGCACCAAGACATAAATATTATCCAGAAATGTTCTTTTCCAAGGATATTTTTCTATATATAAACAAGGCTGTTTATTTAAAAGTTCTTTTCCAGAAAAAAAAAGTTGTTATCTATTTTGTTTTATTTTAGCCTTATTTCACTGGATACATATATGGGATATGGAGCAGGAAAGCACATAAGATGATTTGTCATCAATGCTCCATTTGAAAACATTTATAATATCACAGATTTATCTACCAATATATCTATTGAGCATGGAGTGCAAAGATAGTTTTACCTGAATAATTTACTTGCAGCAAATAAGTTGTAAAGCAATTTATGCTAGAATATTTCAGAGAGAGAGAGAGAGAGGGAGAGAGGGAGAGAAGGAAAGAGGGAGAGAGGGAGAGAGCAATATGGATCTTATTGTTATGCATAGGTTATGTATTGTAAGGCCAAAGAATAAAACCTGGGCTTCAAGGACTATCTTGGTCTCTTCGTTATCAACATAATAGTCTGCGGGGAAACTACAACCATTCCATATCATTTATCTTGGGCTTAGGAAGGGTGTCCAATATTTTTATTTGTAGCACTTTTAGCAAACTGTTGTTGTTCTGAGGCAATATGAACAACTTTACAATAACAGACTGGTGTTGAACAGAATCAGAATTGAGTATTGGCTTTCACATTCTCATGGTTTTGTGATCTTGAGCAAATTAATGTTCCTCTTTGAGTCTTAGTTCCCTGTTATGTGGAGTATTAATACCTATTATACAGATTTTTTTTGTGATAAGTGTGATAATAAAAAACAATTAGCTTAGCATCTGACTCATAGTAAAGTCTCAATGCTTATAAATAATAGTAATAGAATAAAGTAGCAGTAGTAGAGTTGTTATTTTTATTTTTAGCCCGTTATTTCAGTGATTATTAAATACAAATTTCTGTGTGCCATGGAGAGGTCAGTTTGCTAAAATTTCTCTGTAAAAAAGAAAAGAGTAAATGTGTTTGGTTATCAGTTATCTTTTTTTCTTTTAGTTTAGGAAAAGATGCTCAGCATCACTCATCATCAGGGAAATACAAATCAAAACCACAATGACATACCATTTCACACCTGTCAGAATGGCTAACATTAACAACTCAGGAAACAACAGATGTTGGTGAGAATGTGAAGAAAGGGGAACACTTTTGCATTGTTGGTGGGAATGCAAACTGGTGCAGCTACTCTGGAAAACAGCGTGGAGGTTCCTTAAAAAATTAAAAATAGAACTATCTGATGATCCAGCAATTGCACTAGTAGGAATTTATCCAAAGGATACAGGAGTGCTGATTCAAAGGGGCACATGCACCCCAATATTCATTGCACACTATCAACAGTAGCCAAATTATGAAAACAGCCCAAAAGTCCATCGACTATTGAATAGACAAAGAAGATATAGTATATATACACAATGGAATACAACTTGGCAATGAAAAAGAATAAAATTTTGCCATTCGCAACAACGTTGATGGAACTAGAATGTATTATGTTAAGCGAAATGAGTCAGTCAGAGAAAGACAGATAACATATGAATCACTCATATGTGGAATTTGAGAAACATAACATATGCACATAGGGGAAGGGAAGGAAAAATAAGATAAAAACAGAGAGGGGGGCAAACCATAAAAGACTTTCAAATACAGAGAACAAATTGAGGGTTCTGGAGGGGAGGTGGATAAGGGGATGGGTTAAATGGTTGTTGGGTATTAAGGAGGGCACTTTTTGGGATGAGCACTGGGTATCATATGTAAGAGATAAGTCACCGGATTCTACTCCTGAAGCCAAGAGTACACTGTATGTTAATTAACTTGAATTTAAATTTAAAAAATGTTTAAGATATTTTAAAATGTTTTAGCCATGATTGTATTTAAACTTTTGTTTTCCTCATGTGAATTTATGTTAGGGGTTAAAAAATCACCATAGGGCTTGGATTTTTTTCCTGAAAGTGAAATTAAAGCCAGTAGTATTATAAGACAGACATGAAAAGTTAGTTGGAGGGAAAAAAAATTACTCTATTTTAGCATTCATATTCCCAAAAACCAAGTGTAAATGTAACTATCCAGTAGAAATATTCCCCCCAGTGGAAAGCTCATCCCACAAGATTTTCAAATCAAGCAAATGTCAGACATATTGGCAAATACTGGGAAGATACTGCTAACATTATTCCTGAAGGAAGAGGGATGGATACTATAGTAGCTGGAATTTCTACCTAGTGGGATTCAATTCTTGAAGAAGCAGAAAGCCTCAATATAAATTGTATCTCAATTATGGAACACTTAGGTTCCTCAGTCGGTTAAGTATCTGACTCTTGATTTTGGCTCAGGTCATGATCTCACCGTTGTGGGATTGAGCACCATGTTGGGCTCTGCGCCGAGCATGGAGCCTGCCTGGGAATTTCTCTGTCTTTCCCTCTGCCTCTCTCCCCCTCTCAGTTTCTCTCTAAAAAAAAAAAAAAAAATTAAAGAATATATCTGAATAAACTGCCCC
>NW_027532723.1:144148-151642 GCF_008692635.1 Crocuta crocuta | reverse complement strand
GGACTATGAGAGCAACACAGACGTATTACTTCATTCATTTATTCAAGAAACATTTATTGATCACACAGCTCTAAGAAAGGTATTAAAGCAAGGGCCCATTTACACAGACTTTGGAAATCACTGATAGATTTTCAATGTCTCCTTTTAACTCTAGTGATAGGAACAGTATGAATTTGTTAAGTATTAGGACTAGAGTACGGCATTTGTTTCCCTTATAATTATATGTGGTGCACTTTCAAGGGGTCAATAGCTTTGAAGGCATGTCACCCTACACTAAGCTCCAATAACACATCAGAATTGTCTTGGTTTTGTCTCCTTACGTTTAGTATTTGGAATTCTAGAAGTCTAAACTAAAAAGGAAATATTTCAATTCCAGTGAAGCAGACTGTATTACGTCAGGAAGGTATTAGTCACTATGATTTAAAGTAGCTTAAAGCATAATTAAAGGTACTTGTAAGAAAAAATATCAAACATAAATATTAGATTATCAAACCAAGCGCTGAAAGCATGACCCATGTCTTATACAACTCCCATGTTTGACATATTACTTAACCTTGAATACAGTAGGTGACTCCTCCTTTGAAAAATATAGTTTATTTCAGGATCTATCTCCAGAGTGAGATAATAATATATATTTACTGGTCTATAAGCATGTTTATGGAAGCTGGTCAAAAGCATTTATAGCCTTTCTGCTGTTATAGATGATTATAAAGTAAGCTTGGTACAAAGAAAGTGAAAATTTTCCTACAGCTGAACACATCTTGAACTCTTCAAGGCTCACATAACTTTAGAGCAATGGAAACCACATTTTTTACTGCGCCCTATGTCTTACCACAGAATGGAAAAAGAGATTGGGGATTGGTGGGAGGAGTGGAAGAGTTTGGTCAGTAAAGGGGAAAGCACTATATTCCGACACTTTAAACTTCTTCAATATAGGGTTATGGCTTGGGGTGATAGCAGGATGGGTAAATGCTTTCTCATAGATCAGTGTCGTCTGGGAAATGTGCCCTCAAGTTTGGCTGAGGAGAGATATATCTAATATTTGAAAAATCAATTAAATCAATCACAACAGTATGGATCTAATGCCTACTCAAGAGGAAAAAAGGGAAGCAGAAAAGATAGACTTTTTGATACAACTGCAACCTAGTTAAGGTGACAAAACATACACAGATTGTGGTAAATCATCATTTGCTATGTTAATACCATCAGCATTTAGCATGAGGACAAACATGTGGCTTGAGAATTATTGGGAAGAAATTCTCTGGCTCAACATTTTACAAAGGCTCAACCTTTTACAAATCACTCCATAAATCAATATTTAATGGTAATATCTCAGTAAGTTTTACATACCCTTTTTTTTTGGCTAATATTTCTAGAAGTGACTTTCCATTAATATCACACAGACCCATCTAAAAAAGATGGTGTGAGTCTTCAGTCCTCAGCTTCATTACCAACGAAATGATCTGCCCATAGTAGGTACTTGGTTAAATTTTGTTGAATAAATGAATTGTTGGTAGTTGCCTTATCCAAAATAATTAATTGCATAGCTAGTTTACAATACTCACTGCGATGCATTTCAGCAGTTTCCCCAGCAAGTCTATTTAACAATGACATGAAAGTTAAGGTGATGTAGGTGCTGCACCTAAGTGTTCTGTCATATTTCTATGTCTTAGTGCTCTAACTGAATATAAGTTCCTCAAAGGAAGTGACTAGGTTGAGCCTTCTGAATACCTCTAAGATGACTTCTACCAAAATCTATGTGTAGAGCACGAGCACATTATATACTGCTGAATTAGAATTTTGGCGTATATATTCAGAAGACATAGTAATGGTAGACTGATTCCTCATCTACTTCTTATCTTCAAGTCTAATTTTATGCCAATGTATGATTTGGTTAATGTCTATAAGAGGGGATGTTTTAATAAATTGTACCTATTAGCACGTTGTATAGAATGCCTCTTCTGACCCCATATCCAGCAATATGTACTACTGCAGTCTCAAAATTGTACTATCTGGCACAGAGAAGAAAGAGCTCAGGTTTCTCCCAAGTGTACTTAACACTACTGTTTTACTTCTCTAAACACAGCATTAACATAGAGCTGATTGCACAGTCAAGTACCATCACAGACAACAAAGGGATCATTCAGCACTCCACACTCTCTCTTGCTATCTAGTCTCCCTCTGGACCTTCCAGTGATTCCTGATTGATGGAAAAAGAAATTAAAACATGTTCCTCTTAGCTGATTCTACTAAAGAAAGATAGCTCTGAGAAAGTGAGTATCATTGAGCTATGACTCATTATGTGAGTTATTATCCGAAGTCTAAATTTCAACTCTTTTTGGATTAGCCTGGCTGACAATGACCTGAAAGAATAGAAGATTGGATTGTTGTGTACAGATCTTGTTTGGCCTGGTAGCTTGCAGCTCCAGTGGGAGTTTCCTCTATCTTCTCTCTCTTTTCTGCAAACTCTTTCTTCTTAGCATAATAAACACACTCAGGTCTTTCCCATCCTAAAGAAACACTCCCTTAATTTAAGAATCTCTACCTGTTGCCATGTCCAGTATTTTACAGAAAAATTACTTGAAATATTAGCTTGTATTCAGTTATCTTTTCCTTACTTCCTAGTCACTTCTTTCACTAAGTTCACCAGTGATGTCCATATATACAAACCCAATGAATAATCAATCTTCTGCCATATTTTTTATTACTTGACATCTCTTAGGTATTTGACATTCTCTCTTAAGATTTCATTTTTTTTTTTTTTTGGCTTTCATGATATTCTTTTTTTTTCTATTTACCCACTGGAAAATTCTTTAATTGTCCTTCATGGTCTTCCCATTCATCTTGATGGGATTCCTCTCCTATTGTTTAAACATTGGTTTTAACCCCAGTGGTCATCCTTAACCTTCTGCTGTTCTTACTCTACGGAATTCTTTAGAATGGTGTGTTCCAAACCATGACCTAGATTTCTAGTTATATCAGAGGATTTCCAAGTCCATATCTCAGAACTCTTAATTCTATTCTAGGCTCATGTTTCAACTTGCTTAAGTAATATTTCCACCTGGATGTCTCACAAGCATATCATACTCCACATGTACAAAACCAAACCCATCTTGTTTCCCTGAAAATTTCCTCCTAGTTCTATGGTACCATGATGCATGCAGTTTTGTAAGTCAGAAATCTGTAAGCCATCCCATATTCCTCCCTTTTCTTGCTACTAACATTCAGTTACCCATTCACAAAATCATGGCATCTAACATTTGTAGCCTCAAAAGTGATCCATTTTATTCAGAGATATGTACTTCTATCTTGACTTATGAGAACTTTTGTTCCTAAAATGGTGCCAAAGATAACTACCCTCCCTCCCCAATTCCTACACATTCTCTTCTTTTTCTCCTTTCATAGGTGATACCTGAAGTACACTTAAGCTCAATAAGCCAAGGCAGTTTCCAAATGCATGGCTATGTGATCACTGCCATGCTCTTCTTCTCTACTTCTATTCACAGCATTCTGCTTTCATGTCAAATATCTTCCTTTTTGATACAAAGCATGCATAATGGAGGAAAAGAAAGTGCTTTACCTGCTTAAAATTGGGAGATAGAATTGCTGTACTCATGAAATTCCTTCAAGCTCTCAATCTGTGATTATTCTATCATTACTAGAATTAAAGATGGTAGGAAACTGACTCTCATTTTAGGAAACCCACCAACCCCAAAATGCTTTGAGAGTCATCATAAAATATTTCTAATTTAGCTGTGCACAAATAGTGCTGGCCCCAGAAGAGCAAGTGCTGGCCTCAGAAGAGCAATATTTGACAGATAAAAAGCTATGAAGAAGACATACTGAAATGACAACATACTGGTCATTCTTGTGGAAAAAGTGTATCTGTCAGTCTGGATAGATCATCCAATCAACAACAATCATCCAATATTAATCTTAAAGAAAAAAAGGTTTATTTCTCATTTAGGCTTCATGTGTAATATAGGTTGATAAGGTAGAGACTCTGTCCATGGTAATCATTCAAGGAGGACCCATTTTGAAACATGCTCCCACAATCCTCAATGAAAGGTCATTGAAAGGCTAAAGCTGAGCACTGGCAACTAAATGCTTACACCAAAAGAATGACACATGTCAATTCTGCTCATATTTCAATGGCCAAAACAAGTCATATAGCCACACCCAATTTTNNNAAAGTACAATAATATTATATAGCTATAAGTAGAGTTGTGACAGCCTTACTGACTACCACAGAGAAAAAGTCTGCAAATCATGATACAAGAGTTCTAGATTTAGTTATATGGTTAGATATGTGACCTACAGCATTTAAACTCAATGGGCTTCATAATCTTCCACACTAGTTTGTCGTGAGGATCAAAAAAGTAATAAAAAATGAAAAGTATAAACCATTAATCAAATGTAATTTTAATTATCCATACCTTCATGATGAATCTTTTCTATCTAAATATTGGAGCATAGATGTTTCTTAGGTAGACTGAGTATAGTAATTCAATTTGTAGGGATTGGAACAGCAATCAAATGACAGCAAACATTTAGCAATAGTTTACTATTTATAAAATTATATAAAAATTACTTCCTTAAAATCATGTGATCTTTTACTTTTCATAAAAAAGTGAAAATGCTGCCAGTATAACTCTAGGGTGAGTAAAATACCCCAGAGATCAGGATCTGTGTTGAGAGAGAGCTAAATGAAATGCCAGTTGTTTCATACATTTACAAATGGTCACAACCACTCTCACATTCGAATAACATCTTTTACAGATTTTTTAAAAATGTGTGTTGTGTAGGGGGGCAAGTTGGTGGAGAAATAGGGAGTCCTGTACTTCCCGCCTGCATCTCTCAAACAAAGAAGGGCTTAAGCCAAAGGACTCTGAACCACAAGAGCCTGGGAGGAAAAGAGACGGAAAAGAGATGGAGTCCACTAAGAAGACAGTCTCATAGGTGCGTGATTGCTAACTGGAANACAGAGCTAAATTCAATGCCAGTTGTTTCATACATTTACAAATGGTCACAACCACTCTCACATTCGAATAACATCTTTTACAGATTTTTTAAAAATGTGTGTTGTGTAGGGGGGCAAGTTGGTGGAGAAATAGGGAGTCCTGTACTTCCCGCCTGCATCTCTCAAACAAAGAAGGGCTTAAGCCAAAGGACTCTGAACCACAAGAGCCTGGGAGGAAAAGAGACGGAAAAGAGATGGAGTCCACTAAGAAGACAGTCTCATAGGTGCGTGATTGCTAACTGGAAAAGAAAAAAATGGGCCGGACACAGAGGCATGGAGGAGAAGGAACACCCCCTGCGGAGAGACAAAAAGAAGAAAAGGAGCAGATGGGGAATCTTAGAACAGTCCCTGAAAAAGAGAAAAAACTCGACCTGGGATGGAGAGGGATTGTATCATCCCAACTCTAACAATAGGGCTCTCAGAGAATGATACTATCTCTAACTATGGAGCTTTCTTTGGACTGGATGTCCAAGAAATTTCAGTCCCAGAAATACCCTCCAGGATAGATGGTATGTAAGGGATCACAGTCGCAGTCAGACTCAGGAGGAACCAGTCCCCTACTTTATCCCCTCGTAGGAAGTGTCCCAGCTGGCAGGATTATATTTCTGGTATGTTCCTGCGGAACATAGAACACAGCCTAACGTGGCTGCGCCCACAACACAGTGAGATCAGATCCAAAAGAGTGTTTTGCAATGCCTACTTCGTAAGGGACTGGGGGGTGGGTCGCCTTTTTTCTCCCCACAGCCACCAAGGCGGGGCCTGCAGGACCCACAGTGGAGGCGAGACAGGCCTACACCAAACCATGCCCATCTTCGCTACGGAGCTGTTTGTTATCGGAGCCTAGATAGTGAAACAGCCCCTCTCCCAAGATCAGCACTGATGCACTGCCTTGATTGATTCTAGATCAATTCTTACTATTCAGATATATTCTATCATCACATTCTTATTTCTCCCCTCTTCTGGATCGGGTATTCCGGATATAGGTTTGCTTAAACAGGCATATATAATCCATTCTCTTGATGCTGTTCTATCTCCATGCTTACTTTCCTTTCTCTCTCTCTGAAATAATCAGACTATATAGTTTCTCTGGGTAACATTATCTTTGTTTTGTTTCTGTTTTTTTTTTTTCTCCTCACCTCCTGCCGTATTCTCCTTTTTCTCTATCTGAATTAAGCGTTTTAGTCTCTCAGCCTGGTCATTATTCAAGTTCTCTTTCTCCCCATCCCTATCATTTCTATCTATGTACATGCTTTTCCATCAACACTGCCTCGACTCTGCTCTTTATTCATAGCTGGGGTTTCTGGTTTTATGCTTTCAGACTGTCCTTTGTCTTTTGTTGTTTTGTTTTTGCTTCTTTTTTTTCTTTACGTTTGCTTGTTTGTTTGATTTGATTGTGCATTTGCGTGCTTTTGTTCCCTGTTTGCCTGACTTTTTCCATTCCAGGGCTACCTCAAGAAACAAGCCAAAGTACACATAGTGGAGAGTCCCAAACATCACCAAGAGTAGGGACATAAAATAACCAGTGTCTCAACAAGAGAGACCAAGGGACACCATTAAAGGAACACTTCTTGAACAGATAGGCCCAGGATAGTCTATGAGCCTCCTTTAATATAGCAGTACTCCCAAGTGCAGAGTGCATAACAAACTTTTAAAACTGNATGGATTTTAAAAAATCAATCTATTTGCTGTCTACAAGAGACTCATTTTAGACCTGAGGACACATTCATATTGAAAGTGAGGGGATGGAGAAATATCTATCATGCTACGGGAAGTCAAAAGAAAGCTGGAGAAGCCATACATGTATCAGGAAAACTGGACTTTAAAGTTAAGGAAGTAAAAAGAGATGCAGAAGGGCATTATGTAACAATCACAGGGTCTATCCCTCAGGAAGAGCTAACAATTATAAATATCTATGCACCAAATTCAGAAGCACCCAAATACATAAAACAATTAATCACAAGCAGAAACAATTTTATGGACAAGAATGTGCTAATAGCAGGGGACTTTAATACTCCACTTACAGCAATGGATAGATCAACTAGACAGAAAATCACTAAAGAAACAATAGACCTGAATGACACATTGGACCAGATGGATCTGGCAGATAGATTTAGAACTCTACATATTGAGGTTATGGAATTCATTTTCTTCTCAAGTGTACATGGCACATTCTCCAAGAGAGATAACCTACTGGGGCATAAAGCAACCCTCAATAAACTTAAAAGAACTGAGATCATATCTTGCACACTTTCAGATCCNAAAAAAAAAAAAAAAAAAAAAGAGAGAGAGAGAGAGAGAGAGAGAGAGAGAGAAAACTACAGGCTAATATCCTTGATGAGTCTAAATAAACAGCATAGAAAAAGATTTATCCACCATGATCGACTGGGATTCATTCCTGGGTTACAAGGCTGGTTTAATAGTCCCAAATCAATCAATGTGATACATCACATTAACAAAAGAAAAGATAAAAACCG
>NW_027532723.1:142661-143954 GCF_008692635.1 Crocuta crocuta | reverse complement strand
TATCCCTCTCTCTCAGAAATAAATAAAACATTAAAGGATTAAAAGAAAAGATTAAAACCATATGATCCTGTCAATAGATGCAGAAAAAGCATTTGACAAAATACAGCATCTTTTCTTAACAAAGATCCTCGAGAAAGTCGGGATAGAAGGACTTTACTTAAACCTTATAAAAGCCATTTATGTAAAGCCCACAGCTAATATCATCCTCAATGGAGAAAAACAGAGCTTGCCCCCTAAGATCAGGAACACGACAGGGATATCCAGTTCCCCCACTGTTGTTTAACATAGTGCTAGAAGTCCGAGCATCAGCAATCAGATGCCTAAGATGTAACAGAACAGCCTAACCTGGGCTTTATGACAGAATCCATTTTCTATCACCTGCACCAGGAGTACTTTGAGTTACTGCAAAAAGTGTCATAAGATTCTAAAATAAGTTTTTTTTAATGTTTATTTATTTTTGAGACAGAGACATAGAGCGAGCAGGGGAGAGTCAGAGAGAGAATCCAAAGCAGGCTCCAGCCTCTGAGCTGTCAGCACAGAGCCCAACACAGGGCTCGAACCCCTGAGCCATGAGATCATGTCTTGAGCCATGATCTGTTTTATGATTTTATCTTTTCTAAAATAACAGCTTTATTGAGACATAACTCACATACTTGATTTTCTTTTAATAAATCTATGCTATATGGCACATCTAAAAAAGCCAGAGAATATTACAAAATCAAAGTTAGGGCGATAAGGAGTATTGCTTGAAGAAAGAAGGGAGTAATGACTTATGATTCATCTTCTTGAGCAATACTGTTCTTTCTGAGCAGACAGCAATAACATAAATGCTGCTGTGACTACTGTGTTTATGGCTTTTATTTTTGTCTTTCTCTGTTTGTGTGTCTGACTCTCCTCTCCTTCTCTATTCTACTTTCTCCTACTCTCTCTCTCTCTGACACTCCCCAGCTCACACTCTCTCTCCCTCTCTCTCTCTCTCTCTCTCACACACACACACGCTTGACAGTTTTTGAATCTTCTATTTAAATTATGTTAATATGCCCTGTAAACTGATTACAAAATCTAATACATGAATGAACTTACTAAAGAGAAGTGACTCCATGAAGGCAACTCTATGGATTTTTTTTCTTTTTTTGGATTTTATCTTCCTTTGAAGAAAATTCTCTACAAATCCCTGGATAAATGTTATAGGCTATAGATATTTATCAAAAATCCCCTAACAAAAAAAGCATGAAATTTCTAACACATCAATGTTATATTTAACAAAATATGTAAAACTTTCCAGGCTACAAA
>NW_027532723.1:140320-142510 GCF_008692635.1 Crocuta crocuta | reverse complement strand
TACAAAAACCTAAGACAAATTGACAAATGAGATTTATATTTTGGTCTGCCAGATTCACACACAAGTAATGGTATTCTAGTAGATATCAAATAATGCAGAATGACATAATGCATTGCAATGGAATTAATTATTCAGATGTAAATGAATTCTTAAGAGGAATGGGAAAGATGACCCATTACTCAGAGATCTGTATACCTTTAGTAAGATGCTATTTTATTTAGCTGGAGGTCTGCTGGTCCTCTTGTATTCTTGGCATAATTCTCCACTGGGGATCTGCCTCATCTCTAATCATTAAATTATTCTGATTTTTTATTAGAACCATAGTTTACATATGTGTACTATTTATGTATGAATGAGTATGAATGTTCCCCACCTGTGTGTCAGAGTATGGGGGGACTTACATAGTCCATGGCCCTTAAACCTAAGTTATTTTTCTCGTAAAGCTACAGCTTTGGCCTTGAGAGTGTGTACTGCTTTGGTTTCATACTTAGTGAAGTGTTTGATTCATTGCTCTGCATTTCTCTATTTGTACTACTCCCTTTCATATCCTCCTTTATCATAAAAAAGATAGTGTATTCCAAGTTCTATCTCTTAGGTGTATTTTTCCACTTAACAGGAGCTGGCCATAAGGTTCCACCTAAAAAAAATACTTTCAAAATTGAAGTAAGCTATTTTTTCCCTCTTTCTGCTCTCTATATCTGTTTCTAGAACCATCCAGGTTAGGTAATTTTTATTATTTTGCTGTGCCCTTTCCCTCAGTGTATGTACTCAGTCAGATCAATAGTATGACAGTTCCTCTGGGAACATCTGCAGCAGAATAGGAGGGAATTTGCAGAATGGATTCTCAGAGAGATTATCTAAAATAAGTCCCTGCCTTCAGGTTGGTATCTAAATTATTTAGGTCTCAGGATTATCCTATCTCCCCTTGAAGATCTGCATGATTTCCCGTCAGTTGTTTCATTGTAGTCTGTTTCCCTAGAAGAGTTAAAAACTATCTTCCTTATAACCCACTGAAATGATCTTTACTATACTATTATCCCTCCCTCATTTACTTTCCTACATAGATTGAAATCAAACGTTTAAAATTCCCTCTAAAAAATCCTTCTTACACTTGAAAACATTATTTTGGTTACTCTTCAAGTCACAGCTTCTTAGGCTTTAAGGGCTTACAGATATCCTTAGTGTGTTATGTTCTAGGTTTCCCAAAGCTCTTTGCAAACTTTTTGTCAAGAGTTTGTCTGAGGTAAGAAGGGAAGGGCAGCTGATACTGAAAAAAGGAAAGGTGAATAAAGACAAAAGATAGCTTGGGAAGGCATATATTTTTCCAGCACTGCCATTCACCCATTACTCAGAATCAGAAATCTGGTTATAAAACTCTACTCCTCCCTCTTCATGCTACATGTACAATCAGTTACCAAGCCCTGTCATAGCAGAGATACTGCCAACTATCTCGGAAGCCAAGTCCTTTACCCTTCTTCCACTATCTCTTCCTAACACCCAATCCCCACACAGAAAAATGCCCTATTTACTACTCAAGAACTACCAATCAGAGGTGTGAATGACTCACTGTGACAGCTTCTTAACCATTCTCCCTATTTTCAGTACTGCCATGCAATTCATCTTTCAGACAATACCACAAAACTAGATTTCTAAAATGCAAATATGAATATGATCTCTCCTGCTTAAAATGGTCAGAAGGTATGACTACTTCAGAATGAAGTCTATTTTGGTTTTTAATGTAATGATAGGAGACTCTACATCAACATGATCTAGTTTATCTCCTTGGCTTCAATAACTAGCATTTCTTTATTCATACCACTTGTCTCCCTCGCTCTACCCCTGCCCCACCATTGCACTGGGTTATTTGTGCCACACATTTTCATGCCTCCATGCCTTTTCATTTTTTATTTCTCTCTGTGTAGAATATTTTTTCTGTCATGTCTCTGCTTTTAACTTGCTTAAACAGTATCAGCTCTGTGGAACAGTCTCCAATCTCCCAGGCATAGTTTTTTAAATGCCTCTTTTAACTCTTACCTCACAGTACTTCAACAATTTCTTCATACCTATAACTCCACTACTAGATTGAGATGGACCACATCTTATGCATTTTTTTTTAATGACTTTTACAGAGTCCGTAGAGTTAGTGCTCTGTAGGCTTTTATGGCAGGTGAATGGATGAAAATATTTTGT
>NW_027532723.1:134643-139878 GCF_008692635.1 Crocuta crocuta | reverse complement strand
GGCTGGCTGGGTTATGTCAGTTGTGAGAAAAGAAAAGTTGTTGAAATTCTTTTTTTTTAAATGTTTACTTATTTATTTATTTTTGAGAGAGAGAGAGAGCACAGGCAGGGGGAGGGCAGAGAGAAAAGAGGAGACAGAGAAACCAAAGCGGACTCCAGGCCCTGAGCTGTCAGCACAGAGCCCAATGTGGGGCTTGAACTCATGAACCGTGAGATCACAACCTGAGCCAAAGTCAGATGCTTAACAAACTGTGCCACCCAGGTGTCACAAATTGTTGAAGTTCTTAATACAATAAAAAGGCATGGATACTCTGTCAGTTTATCAAGAATTGGACACTATGGTCCAGTTTTCCACCTCTGGCTGATTATGAAAGAATGTGGAAGCCAAAGTCCTGTGTAGGTAGGTAGGTAGGTAGGTAGGTAGGTAGGTAGGTAGGTAGGTAAAAGCAAAAACCTAAAGCTCCTTAAACACTGGGGCCAAGAAGCACAATGAGAGAGATGGCTACACACAAAGTCGCCATTTCAGGGGCCTTACTTTTCCCATTGTTTCTAAATGACCTGTCCTCTGGAGCTTCATACTATACCTAAGTGCCAGGCTCTTTCTGGGTTGCTACCATTAAGAATATATATTTTTTAATCATGGAGTTGGCACTGGCTTTATATCTCTGAGGAGACTTCTGTAAACAAAGCACTTTGTTTTGTTTTCCTTTTGTCTGGCCTCCATTATACTGGCTCCCCTTCCCTACTATTCCCATGTGAATCACTACAAGCCAAGTTAGGACAGCAGATCTCAGATTCTGAAGCTGACATGACACTCTAATGATCTTTACTAGCCAAATTACTCTCCATAGATTGCTTAGTTTGTGGAACATGTTCCATAATCACATTTTTCTCCTGACTACCCTACAACCTTTCCTTCTCCTTATTTCTTTGCCCCATTTCCTTTCCCTTGCTGACAGCAGATGGCCAGTGGTGTTTTGAAAAGAAAACCTGGAACCAATTCAACCAAAAACAACAAAACTGTGTTTCAGTTAACTATTACTTGTCACGTATAGACTTTGACAGAGGACTAAGCTTTTTAATATTGATTGCATAAATGGCCAGGGCTGGAGGTGAAAATGTAATGTGGGAAAGTGGTACAGAGACTATAATATTCAGATTTGCAACTATACCACCTCAGTCCACTAAAAGTCAACTAAATTCTTCTGTACTTTGTTTATAAGTTGAGAATTCCTGGAAAACATTGTCCTGGAAGATTTATGATTAAAATGGCACACTGCACTCATACACATTTTACAGATGGGACAGTGGCAAGAGGAGATGTCATAAAAGTAGTCCACTTTGGTCCCTTATAGCAAAACTGTAAAATACATAATAACAGAATAGCATTTCTGTTTTTAGGCCCTCAAAACTTATGTACTTGTGAAAACTCCTCAAAATCAGCTTTATTCATAATTTATTGATATGTAACTTCCAGTTATAATTTAATTTTCAGCAGAGAATGGGTTGTAAGTCCATCCTTGTCTCTACAGAGCCAAATGTAAATTTCTTTGGTCTCTCTGGTCCCCTGAGTGTGTTCTTAAAAAGACTTCATTTTTCTTTTAAAACGCCAATTTTCCAAACATCTAATGAATTCACAAACACCTAGTTCTCAAGGATGTGTACTGTATCCTAAAAAGTTTTGAGAAAGTTATAGCCACTGAAATAGCATTTTATAGCTTAAAAAATGGAGGTTTACAAGAGTTACCTGAAGAATACAAATGATGGAGCTAATTCCCCACGCTTGTCCTCTCTCAGCTTCCTTTTGTGAGAAACCACCTGACACTTAAAATTATAACAGGCAAATCTCTTTCCTGCTTTATTTGTTTGTTTGTCCAATACTCATAAAAAATAAAAGCCTTGGGGGTGTGGTGAAGAGATAGGAAAGGGAGAGAAAGTCAAGACAAAGCAAAGAAGGCATAGGGTGAGAGGCAGCCTTGCTGCTTGTCCAGAATAATGAATGGGTGAGTTGGCCCCATCCCACAAGTGATCTGATCACATTCTGTCTTCTTCACACTATACAAAGGCTATAGCAGAAGACAGGCAGTGCTTCAATTGACTTTCTTTGCTAACACTGCCCATTAGCCTATTATTCTGACATCCCCACAGTATTACCACTGTGCTATTAGAAAGGGAGAGGTTGGCAGGCAAGACATACCTAAAGTTATTTCATTAAGGCTGACAGCTTTAAAAGGATCTTCTCAAGAGAAAAAAAAGACAGTTATCAAACAACTACATTTTAGTCCTCAAATTCTCAATGGGTCTTAAATTTCCCTTCATGTCTTTGCTGAGTTTACTTGCCTTGTTTTCCTGGAGCACCTGATTCAATGACAGTTAGCAGTTACAGAAGATGATGCACTGCTTAAGGGCTATTTCACATATAAACACCAGGTCTTGGTCAGAACTAGATATGCCAATTCCTCAAACCCCTAAATCATAGAAACTGTCAATAATCCACCTAATGATATGGGAGGAAAGGTTGATGATAAAGATGCCATTAAATGCTTCTTAAGCCACTGTTAGTCCTCTGGCTCTCCAAACCTATTAAGTTGTTATTTTGTTGTCTCTCTATCTTTCTCCCTTTGTCTCTATGTTTTTCTCTCTGGATGTTCTTGTACTTCTTTTTTTTCTCTCTGGAGACAGCATGATATATTAGAAACAGCATAGACCTTGGTGATAGACTGACAAAAATTTATAATTTTATCCTTTGTGGCTGTGAGATCTTAGGCAGTTTTCTTAGCCACTTTGTACCTCAATATTCTCATCTGCAAGATAAACATTCTTATGACTATCTCAGAGTTTTGTTGAAAGAATTAAATGAGGTTATATATAGAAAATAACTTAGAAGTAGAAAATACATGAATAGTAGTCATCTTATTCTCCCTTCTCTTTCTGTACTCTCTGTCAGGTACTTCCTTTACTTTGCTATTTTTATTTTTGCATAGTCCCATTGGTGACCACAGGGTTAAAGACAGTGGGCACATCTCTTTGCCTTTACACAGAATCTGAAATTCTAAGTATCACAGTATTCCACAGATTGAATTCAGTGCCAGACTTCTTGAATTCAAAGCCTAGTTCTGACTCTTACTATCTATTTCCTTGGGCAAGTTACTTAACTTCTCTCAGGCCCAATTTCCCTATTCATAAAACAAGAATAACAATGGTTCTGCCTCAGGATTTTGTTGATGTTGGAATGAGTTAATTCATGTGGCTGTCACATAATAGTTGTTCAATAAATGTGCATTGTTAAAAACAAAATATTACCTTCTCATAGAGGTCTTCCATGACTACCCTATTTAAAATTGTATCCATTAAAAATAAACTAAAATAAAATTGTAGACATTACTCTTATTCTCTTTAACTATACCTGCTTAATTTTTATTCTTAACAGTTATCACCACTTGACAAAATACATGTTTATCTCTTTGTGTATTTGCTTTTTTTGTCTTGCTCCTTCTTCCGCTAGAATATTATTTCCATGAAAGCAAGTTCTTTATTTTCTGTAATCCCCAACACCTAGAATAGTGCTTGGAACATAGTAAACACAAAATAAATATTCATTGACTGGATGAATGAATTCTACATAAAGCATTCCAATGAGACGAGAATCTCAGCTCTTTCACGATGAGAGAGGCCACAACATGAGTGTGAGAGCCTTCCTATTGTCTAGTGACCCTCTTTCTGGGAAGAGTATCCTGAAATCTAAACTAAGCCCTCTGGATGACTAGAACACTTGACTATTTCTCTTTAATGTAGGCATAAACTCTTGCTTATTTGGCAGCCTGGCTAGGAGGCTTGTAATTAAGTTCCTTAAGATGTCCTATATTATGTGGCTCTATTTTAAAAATAATTATGCTTCTTTAAATTTTCTTACCAGCTCTCAAGATTTTTGAGTGGTTTATCACTTTAATAGAGTAACCCTGAATCTCAAATTCTGTCTTTTCCTTTTTACTAGTACAGCATCAAAGCAGATATGGTAGGTTAGTGAGAATCAGAGGAACTCTATGTATAATGGTAGTGGGGAGTAGGAGGGCTTCAAGCCAAGTGCTTTCAGCCATCTCCATTGCCCATGTCTACTTGAAAATCATAGGAGTAGTAAAATGCTACTCACAGTCAACTTGTTTTCTATTTGAACACTGAGATCGTCTGTTCACTTTGCACTTGAGTGGGTATTGTCAATTAAGTGTTTGTGAATCTTTCCTCTCTTCTGATATGAAACCCTACATTGTCCCTAAAGCTTCCCTTCTGCTTATTTCTGCATTTCACTATTATTTTTAAGTAATTTATTACAGTAAAGGTCAAGAGAGGATTGGAGATGAGACATTGGCACAGGAAAAAGCCAGGCTGTTGTGCTGTGGTGAAATGAACCAGAAACACTCTATCCACTAAATTATGAGAAAAAATAGTTCTCAGCTCTAAAATTACTCATTTATGCTTTATATGCATGACCTTCAAATGGCAGTAATGAATATCACTTTTTCTGTTGATAAATATTGATTCCTCTGTGCTCGTGGGAATCTCAAGTCCATTTGGATTTGATAATGGCCAGCTGTGACTTATTAAGAGGCTACATGCCCCTCAGCATGTATGGCTGCTTGGGTAGCTCCTGTTCTTACCCACCTACCAATACTAGGCCAGGGATTTCAAAGCAAATATGGATCAAAGATTTCTGCCAAAACTTCTTCACTTTAGATCTGACTCCTAAGGTGAAGCTAAATATTAATGGTTTCTGAAGGTGAGCTGTGAGCAAAATTTGCTTGGCCACATCATTACTAACAGTTAGCAACCATATCTCAGTAAGCGTATGGTATGAGGGTATGCCATCCTTCTGAGTACTGTAATACCCCAAGTCTATTCTAAGGGCCCATGCTGTGGGCATTTTATAGGTAAGAGATTTAACTACTAGCATTTTTCTGTAGATCCCTACATTTTTCTTTGTAAGGTTTAAGACTGGCCTGATTTAGGGTTAATGAATTCTCTGGCCCAAAGTGAATTATGATAAACTAAACTCCATGATGTAATAGATCACCCGTACAAATAAAAAGCAGCCTACTTAGGTCAAACTTGAAAGAAAATAAAGCTGTGGGGACCTAAGGTGTACATGCTAATGAAAACTAGGCAGCTTATCTATGGACTCTCTCTTTTAAAAAAATATTAGGGTTGAGTGAGCGAGCAAGTGAACACAAGAAGAGGAATT
>NW_027532723.1:129184-134499 GCF_008692635.1 Crocuta crocuta | reverse complement strand
CAAGTGAAAGGAAGGAGAGGAATTGGGAATCTTAAAGCAGGTTCCATGCTCCTGCTTGCAAGGCTCAATCTCAGGGCCGTGAGATCATGACCTGAGCCAAAATCAAGAGTCAGACACTCAGCCGACAGAGCCATCCAGGAACCCCTCTATTTTTCCCTTCTACTTTAGCTTGTCTTGTTTGATTTCATGGAGAACGGGTTTGGTGGTATCTTTACGTTACTTTCTTTCATTGTTGTTGATTTTGTGATTGCAATATAAGAGGAGGCAGAAGAAAAAATGTCCATAAATCAGAGGGGAAAAATTTTGTCCTCTTTTTTACAGGTTATCAAAATGACATTTGGAAATGAAAAACTGTTTTCCTACACGGAGTAGGATAGAGAATATAGCATCATAGATTTGATTAACAGACACTGTACTTCGTCAAAGGTATGCTCTTCAGGAAGCACTGTGAAGTCAGTAAGGTTTATCTTCATACTCACATATTATCTTTCATAATTTTCCTCTCCAGAGCCCATACTCCATCTCTCCTCTCTGGTTTGACTCTGTCTTGCTCTTTACCTATCAAAATTTGCTCCATTTCATTCCCACTCAGCTGTAAATAACTGTAAGAGTATGGCATGTTGCCTCTTACAAGAACTCTTTTTTGTAAACACCAAACAAGTTAACTGAAAAGTGACATCTCTGGGATGAAAGTCCAGGTATCCATCCAACAGCTTAAGGAAAACTGGGATGCATATACTGACCACAAATGAGTATCAGTACCTTCCCAGCTCCCTGGAAATTCTACCATAAATTATATCTTAACCTAAGCTGGCCTGGCTTAGAACAATAGCCTTTATACAGATTCTTAAGGAAGTTTCCTTCTTTAAACATGTGATAGAGATCTCAGCTTGGGCCTTGTTATGTCCATTGCTAGAGTTCAGGCAGGTCAGGATGATTATGGTAAACTAGTAGAGTTAATTTGCTTGAGGACTAAAGAAAGGGGGAGGGAGTTGTCCATGCTTTGCACAGGTCACTGAGGACATAAAAGGAAATGGAAGGGCCAACATGATGTCTAGTGCCCCACACAGTCTCAAGGATTGGAATCTGAGCCCCATGGAGAGCAAGACTTAGACAGAAACCAAAGCAGTTATTTTTTATAATAGCAAAAGGGAAAGATAGTGACACAAACAATACTGCTTCCAAATGAACGTGCTAGATTGGGGACAGAATAATACTCTCTTCATTTTACTCAGAGTGAAGATCATACAGTGAAGCCTGAAAAGACCCTAAGTGTTATTTTGGCTTCTCACAAGGTTTGTTACCTTGGAGAACACAAGAAGAGATTACTATAAACAAGAAAGCATCGTCTCACAACAGGGCATGATAGCAATGACATCAAAGTGACATTTTCCCTGAAGTGGATGAATATGAAAATACCATTTGTGAGCACAAGTGAGACATCACTGGGGGTTTTCCTACATAATTGTGTGACACCTTGCGGGAGAGAATCAAGGAATCCTGAATTATGCAAGTGGAAATTATAAGGTAGTGATACGGGAATTATTACAATTAATATGACCTCATTTGTAACCACTAGCTGGAGAGGTCTGAGTTATTCACATTGCATATACAAAGATGGCTCTACTGACTCAGAACTTTTCAGGTGTGTATCTGAGTTTTGTTTTTCTATTTTTCAATATTGGAAATAGCTTTCTGCTGCAGAATCAATAACCTTTCAATGGACCTCCCTTTTGGTCAAGAGTACACACATCTGTGCCAGAGCTATTCTGGTGGAAAAGCATAAAGCTAACTGGCCCTTATGAGAGTCAAACCCATAGCCTTGATCTCACTAGTATGTTCTAACCATCTGAATTAACTGACCATGATCTTGGTAAATATTTTCCTTCTGAACTCTAGAAACCCAACAATTTCAGCAACGTGATAAAGATAAGTTAGGATATAAGTAAAAATTAGAAGACTCTTTGAGTCAATGGCTTCAGGCTTAGAAGAGGCAATATGAACCAAAGATAAATGTCTGCTCAGGGCAGGGATTAAGAACTGTACCAAGATATAGAGTGGAACCTACACCCAGGGAATGGAAAAAAAACAAAACAAAATAAAACAGAGTAACAAAACTTTAGGTAAACAGCTTTAATTAAAACATAGACTTCCTAAATCCATTTTCTGTGATTATTTGTTATTATTCTTAGGAGCTGATTAAGCAGTAGGAGATGGCACTAATACACAAATTTCATTACACATGTAAAATGTGCTCAGTACATAGAAGACCATGATTAAAACATTTAGGCAAGATACTACTAACTACTTCCTACTTGATTTGAGAGGAAAATTTTACTTTAGATTTCTGAAAGTGCATAAAGTTTGAGTAAAGTCTTGAGTCACTTTCTGGGAAATTATGAAACCAAATTGAGGTTGTCCTTTTTACTCATATGGATAGATATTCATTGAGTGTTAATATATGCAGAGCATTCAGAACAAAAAATAATTATTTAACCAAGTTGGCCTTTGCTTTAAGGAATAAAGAGGGTAAAAAGTGAGAGTGGAGTAGGTTGAAAGAATCATTCCTTTTGGTCAATCTGGAAACTGTTTTACCTAGACAACATTCTGAAATGAAGGTAGCAGAGAAGGAAGATTGTGAAATATGTGGTTTTTGTTTAAAGCTAATTTAAAGCTATTACCTAAGTAGTGCTTATCATGGACCAAACATACTAAATAATTTGTATATGTTCACTTGCTACACAATTCTGGAGACATGTACTGCTATATCTCCATTTTAGAATAAAAGAAACTTAGATGAATGAAATATTGCCATTTGCAAGGACATGGATGGAGCTAGAGAATATAATGCTAAGCAAAACAAGTCAATCAGAGAAAGACATATAGCATATGATTTTACTTGTATATGGAATTTAAGAAACAAAACAAATGAGCATAGAGAAAGAGAGAGAGGCAAACCAAGAAACATACTCTTAACCATAGAGAGCGAACTGATGGTTGCCAGAGGAGAGGTGGGTGGGGGAATGGGTTTAAATATATCATGGGAATTAAGGATTGTAGTTGTGATGATCACTGGGTGATGTAGGAAGTGTTAAATCACTATATTGTACAACTGAAACCAATATGAAACTGTATGTTAATTTACTAGAATTTAAATAAAAACTTTTAAAAAAAGAAGTGACAACTTCAATTTCCTTCATAAGTTTTCTATAGTTTTCATCATACAGATCTCTTGTATCCTTCGTTAGGTTTATTCCTAGGTATTTTATGGTTTTTTGTGCAATTGTGAATGGGATAAGTTTCTTGATTTCTCTTTCTGTTGCTTCATTATTGGTGTATAAAAATGCAACCGATTTCTGTACGTTGATTTTGTACCCTGCAACTTGGCTGAATTCTTGGATCAGTTCTAGTAGGCTTCTGGTGGAGTCTGTCGGGTTTTCTATGTAGAATATCATGTCGTCTGCGAAAAGTGAAAGTTTGACTTCCTCTTTGCCAATTCTGATGCCTTTGATTTCCTTTTGTTGTCTGATGGCTGATGCTAGGACTTCCAGCACTATGTTAAACAACGATGCTCATGGATAGGAAGAATAAATATAGTTAAGATGTCATTACTACCCAAAGCAATCTACACTATCAATGCAATCCCAGTCAAATTTGCACCAGCGTACTTCTCAAAACTAGAACAAACTATCCAAAAATTTGTATGGAACCACAAAAGACCCCGAATAGCCAAAGTAATACTGAAAAATAAAACCAAAACGGGAGGTATCACCATCCCAGACTTTAGCCTCTACTACAAAGCTGTCATCATCAAGACAGTATGGTATTGGCACAAAAACAGACACATAGACCAATGGAACAGAATTGAGAACTCAGAAGTGGACCCAAAAGTATACAGCCAACTGATCTTTGACAAAGCAGGAAAGAATATCCAATGGAAAAAAGACAGCCTTTTTAACAGATGGTGTTGGGAGAATTGGACAGCAACATGCAGAAGAATGAAACTAGATCATTTTCTCACACCATGCACAAAAATAAACTCAAAATGGATAAAGGACCTGAACGTGAGACAGGAAACTATCAACACCCTAGAGGAGAAAGCAGGAAACAACCTCCTTGACCTCCACCGCAGCAACTTCTTACTTGACACATCCCCAAAAGCAAGGGAATCAAGAGCAAAAATAAATGATTGGGACCTCATCAAGATTAAAAGCTTCTGCACAGCCAAGGAAACAACCCAGAAAATTAATAGGCAACCAACGGAATGGGAAAAGATAGTTGCAAATGACATATCAGATAAAGGGTTAATATCCAGAATATATAAGGAACTCATCAAACTACACGCCCGAAACACAAACAACCCAGTGAAGAAATGGGCAGAAGATATGAACAGACACTTCTCCAAAGAGGACATCCAGATGGCCAACAGACACATGAAACGATGTTCAGCATCCCTCCTCATCAGGGAAATACAAATCAAAACCACACTGAGATACCACCTCACGCCAGTCAGAGTGGCTAAAATGAGCAAATCAGAGAACTCTAGATGCTGGCGAGGATGTGGAGAAACGGGCACCCTCCTACACTGTTGGTGGGAATGTAAACTGGTACAGCCCCTCTGGAAAACAGTGTGGAGGTTCCTCAGGAAACTAACAATAGAACTCCCCTATGACCCAGCAATAGCACTGCTAGGAATTTACCCAAGGGATACAGAAATGCTGATGCATAGGAGCACATGTACCCCAATGTTCATAGCAGCACTCTCCACAATAGCTAAAACATGGAAAGAGCCTAAGTGTCCATCACCGGACGAATGGATCAAGAAGATGTGGTTTATCTATACCATGGAATACTACATGGCAATGAGAAACAATGAAATCTGGCCATGTGTAGCAACATGGATGGACCTTGAGGGTGTTATGCTGAGCGATATAAGTCAGGCAGAGAAGGACAAATATCATATGTTTGCACATATAGGAGGATTAGGAGGAACTTAACTGAAGACCATGAGGGAGAAGAAGGGGGGAAATGGTGGGGGAAAGGGAGAGAGGCAAACCATGAGAGACTCTTGAGTATTGAGAAACAGACTGAGGACTGATGGATGTGGGGGGTAGGGAGGAGATGTGCATGGAGGAGGGCACTTCTGCGGATGAGCACTGGGTGTTATATGGAAACCATCTTGACAATAAACTATTTGTAAAATAAATAAATAAATACCCCATTTGGAAGTTCTTATGAACTTGGAAAAAAAAAACAACTTTATGTGTAAGAGTTTATAAAATTTTGCAAATCTTAAAAAAAAAATAAAAATGAAA
>NW_027532723.1:125838-129166 GCF_008692635.1 Crocuta crocuta | reverse complement strand
TGACAAGACTTGACCAAGATCACAGGATCAGTAAATGATAGAATAGGGATTTGACACCAGGCACTTTGATCCCAGAGTTTATATTCTTAACTACCACACCATGATGTCTCTCAGTATAGGTGACAGAAGTGTTTGGGGTGTGACTTCTTTAATATTCAGAACTACTTTAGCAGTTTGAATGAGCATATATCTTTAATAAGTACACTTACTAAATAAAGATAAAACATTCCAAAGACAGTGGTATGCATGTTTTCTTTTTAACTTGTGAGACAAAGACAGTGCAGATTATTAGTCAATCCAAAGTTATATAGAGTGCACAGCAATTTCTATGATAACATAACATTTTTCCAGTGTCATAAACTATTTTAAATACTATGAATTGCCAACCAGAATCTTTTTTATTGCTGTTGGGGGGAGGGTTGGAAGGAAGAGCTATTCTTCCAAACTCATATTCAGGATTGAGATACACCTCATATAAGTTTCAATAACATGAAAATAGGAAATTATGTTAACATTTGGAATTGTGATACAGGATGGAATTAGGAAAGGGGCTCTTTGTATTAATCCCCTTTCTATTTCAGGAAAAAGGAATAGGATGAAAACTGCAAAAGAAGAGTATAATTTGTTGCCCGAATTAATGGTACTCAAAATACATAATTTTTGAATTAACAGAGACATAAGCATCAAGAAACCATTTTCCCTATAAAACAACTAACACTTGTATTTACTCACAAATATGTAGATTCCTGGTATTTCTTTTGGGATCTGGCAGAATGTGATATTTGTGTAAAAAAATATTACTTCTTTTAAGATCTCGGGGGGGGGGAATGCTGGTTAGGATTACATTGTATTATTCCAGTAGAGATCTTTATTTCATTTAATAGGCTTTGAGGCAATGGTCTCTCATCTCTGAAAATATCACAGGTCACCAGCAACAGCAATGCTAGGGAATATGAGGACTGCTAACAGACAATCCAAGTTAGCACATCTCCAGGCTGGCTTTCTAAATCTTCTCTAAGCCACAGCACATAGTATGATATGATTGGTTTTTCTGAACTGCTATGAAAAGACTTTCAACTTCAGATAACCATATGATAAACAAATATATTCTCATGTAAGAGATCAAAAGGAAATTTCATATAGCCCTATATTTTGTAGCAATATGGCTGATAGGTCACATGAAGCAGACCACTCTACTGTATATTTTTCTGGTTCTCTAAAATAAAGAGAGATTTAGTAGTAAAGAAAGTTTTGCTGTTTCATTTTTCATTATTGTTACCTAATTTACTTTCTGTGTTTGTTTCCATAATATTTTGTTAGCAAATTAATTACTTCAAATGTGATTTTGACGCCCATAAAACAGTTGAGTAAATCTTCCATTAAACATTTATAACATGTGGTTTATAAAATGAAAACTAAAAAAAAGATTGAATCTTTTCTAGAAAATACTAATCACCAGGGTAGTGACATATATATCCTCAAATTTAAACAACACTTGAGATTAAAATTCTTTGTGTACCTTAGTGTTTATCAATAACGATCACTATGCAAACAAGCAGTTTAAGGAGATGTAGTAATTCATCTGCAACTTGGCTGGTATTCGGGGTGTTATGATGGTGTTAGGGATGCTATGATGGTGTTGGAGGCAGGAAGGTTGTGTTATTTTTATCAAGAATGTCAAGGGGTGCTTGAGTGGATCAGTCGGTTGAGCATCAGACTCTTGATTTCAGCTCCAATCATGATCCCAAGGTTGTGGGATGGAGCCCCACATCTGGCTTATATTTGTAGAGTCTCGTTCTCCCTCTGTGTCTCTCTTCCACCCCCGACCCATGCCCTGTTTGCACTATCTCTAAAAAAAATCTCAAGAGAAAAGAGCAGGTTGGATTAAAGACTCAAGAGAACAGTTTTTTGTTCTAATTCCATTTCTTGGTTGCTAGATGAACTTGAATAAGTACCTTATGGTTCTCAGCTACTCTATTG
Source organism: Crocuta crocuta (assembly GCF_008692635.1). Taxonomy (NCBI): domain Eukaryota; kingdom Metazoa; phylum Chordata; class Mammalia; order Carnivora; family Hyaenidae; genus Crocuta; species Crocuta crocuta. Next base: position 127,186 of record NW_027532723.1, on the reverse strand, counting down.
GGGAAAACACACTAAATGGGGATACTATCAAGTAGTTGTGGATAAGTCATTATTTAAAATTAATTAAAAAAAAAAAGGTTTCACCAGCATGCAGCAAAAGCCTGACAAACAATTTCAGATAGGCTAAGGACACAAGCAGGTATACAAAACTTCTGGTAATGTCCCCCTATAGTATAACAAAATTTGACAATGTGAATGCAGTAGTCATTAATTTCATTAGATCTTTTATGTAAGGAACAATCCCAAATTGGGGTGAGGTATATGGAGGATAATGTCTGGTTTAAAGAAGGAAAAAATAAATGACCAATATAATCTTGGCCTATTTGATCACTTCTTTGCAAAAGCCTCTGAAGTCCAAATTATTTTACTGATCACTGACTACTATAGGTACATTATGCAAATGGAGATGAATAAAATAATACCTACATTTCACATTCACAAGGTTCTGAGTCTTGCTCTTTAAAAGAGGAGAAAAAAAGGTTTTGATCTCCATCTCGAACTCCCAGTAATCTTTTAGACAGAAGAACAAGTCATAAATGTTTAGTTACCCATTGAAGACAACTGAATATACCTGTAGTTTAAAGCTTTAATCTTAAACCTTTTCTCTAAAGCTAAAGCTTCAAAGTAACATCATTGCATGGTGTGGGTTGCAGCGGGCAGGGAAAGGAATGTATAAAAACAAAATACAAGACACTACTGTTGCTGAAATAACCTTTGATCAAACTGGGACTGTTAAGGGACCAGATTTCATGTTAAGCCATAGAGGAAAGCCATCTCTGAAGTATGACTAAGAACTATCAAAAAGGCTCTTTGTGACTTCTGCTTCCAGCCATGAAAATATAACTAGTACTGGACTTACTCTCTCACCATAAATAACTAGGAAAGTGGACAAAAGATACAGAGTAACTGTTTTCAAATATTGGACAGCAAGCAAACACAGGACTTTGATCCCTCAGAGAAGGGAAATAAACAAGGTAACCCTGACAGTTACCCTGGATTTATGCCTGGGAGAATTTTTAAACTGCAGAGTAGGAAAGAAAAACCCAAGTAGAGCATGGTAGCCTTGCTGTGTTGAAGAAATAGAGATTGAGGCTTGAGAAGAGTGCAGTGAATGGGATTTGCAAAACAGAGTGCTAAAGAAAATGGCACTAGTCAGAGAAATAACTACAAATTTGCATGGGGTCCTCTTTAATCTTTCTCATAATATTAAACTGCATACATAGGATAAAAATACAAGGCTAATCAAAGAATAACTATTAAAGAACTGTAAAGCAAAAACATTCCCCAAACTCACACAAGGATATGAAATGTTTGGGTTCTGAGCATCCAAAATGTAGAAATATCATTG
>NW_027532723.1:124056-125811 GCF_008692635.1 Crocuta crocuta | reverse complement strand
CATAAATAACTAGGAAAAATCAGCCAATATAAACAGACCCAGAAATGATAAAGACAATATAATTATCATACAAAGACTTTATTTTTATTATTTTTATTTTTTAGAAGTTTAATTATTTTGAGAGTAAAATATAGCATGAGAGGGGGAGGGGCAGAGAGAGAGAGAGGGGAAAGAGAGAATCCCAAACAGACCCCACACTGCCAGCACAGAGCCCAACGTGGGGCTTGAACTCATGAAACTAANAATGACAGAGGATTTAAAGAAAAAGATGAACATAATGAAGATAGAAGTATAAAATGCCAAAAAGAAGTAAGTACTAAGACCTGAAAAAATGAAAAATTCACTGGATGGGCTTAATAGAATATTTAACATTACAGAAGCAAAGAACAATAAATTTATAGATTAAACCATAGAAACTACCACAACTGGAGGATATTAAGGAAAAAAAGCTAAAAAATTAAACATATCATCAGTGACACATAAAATAATATCACACAGTCTAATATATGTATAATTGTCCATTAAGTAGAAGGGCAGAAAAACTTTAGGAAGAAATATTAGCTGAAAGTTTTTCAAATTAGATTAAAGATAACAAACACAAATTTGAGGTCAGTGACTCTTATGTAGAATAAACACAGAGAATACTATACTAAGACACATAATTAAATTGCTGAAACCAGCAACAATAAGAAAAATTTTAAAGCAGGCAAAAGAATCTAAAATAAAGTTTCCTTGCCCTCAAAGGACATTGATTTTCTATAATCCTTTGATGAAATGTAAATACTCCCTTTTTCCAGATTTACTGAGATACAATTGACATATAGCATTGTGTAAGTTTAAGGTAGATGACATGATTATCTGATACACATATATTGCAAACTGATTACCACTATAGCATTAACTAATATCTACATCAAGTCACACAACAATCATCTCTTTTTTTGTGGTGAGTATATTCAAAATATACTTTTTTAGGAACTTTCAAGTATATAATACAGCATTTTCCTCTGTAATCAACATGCTGTACATTAGATGCCCCACATGTAAATATTGTTGATAAAAGGGCACATTATACAATTCAAACTGTCCTGTGGAGGAGTTTCAGGATTACTTTGGAATGGGACATCTGATGGAGTGTAGGGCCCTGAGGCAATTGGGCACAGGTTAGGTAAATATGAATGAGCCCTGGTATGTGGTACAACCCCAGGTGCTGTGTTCCTAAAAGGGAGATAAAAAGATACAGCAGATACATTTTATCAACTTTGGAATTTGGATTCAGGATGATTGTGGACTCAGACTAAGGATCCCAGTTGGGGCACTCAGTGTTGAAAATAAAAGCCTTTCAAAATGAAAAAAGACCTATAAAACCTTACAGAGTTGAATTCCCAAGATCTGTCCTATTGAATTAGTTTATTTTCTCTTAGGCACTAGCCTAAGATTTCCAAGTCCTGCCCCAAGAGATAGTGGTACCTTGGGTTATGTAATATAAACCATATATTTGGGGGTGTTACAAGTGTGCAAGATTTTAAGAGCAATATAACGAATTTTTTATACTTGAAATGTAAACTTCACAGTTAATTCCCCATGTAAATTACCTAGAATAATTTAAAAATAGACATAAATATTATAGATAAATGTTATCTGATTTCATTATTTGAACACACAGTGATTATTAATTATCTTGATTAAATTGGGGCTTTTTAATATACTATTAGGAAAATATGTAACTTTTAAAAAGCCATAAACATTGGTTTA
>NW_027532723.1:96731-123819 GCF_008692635.1 Crocuta crocuta | reverse complement strand
CATTGGTTTAGCCAACTCTGTCAAAAGCTGTGGAGTTAAAATTTCTTTTAGCAACTTTCTCCTTTTGCCAGTGTTTGTTGTCCTAGTGGGAGTTTTCTCTTGGTTTACTTGCCAACATGATCCTGTTGAGGTAGTTTCTATGGCCTGATGTAGATGGCTCTCTGCTTTTAGGTCCCTGCTAACTAATCACAAAGAAGCCCCCAAAACATGCAGTCACTCATTCTCTGCACCAGTGTTTTCCTATAATGAATTATCTTTTTCTCTATCTTTGCAACCAGCCCCAAATGGTTTATTTCTTCTGTAAGTAAGCACAGATTGCCTGAAAGATCTTTTTCACTCAATAGCTAAAAATCACCTATTCACTAAGCTCTGCCCCAGTCTAGGATATCTACCAGGAAATTTGGGTTAAAACTGTTTCTTAGGGAGTGAAGGCCATTTATTCCTACTGTAAATTTTTCAGACAATGATTTGCTAGATATCCAAAAAATATGATACTATAAATTTGAAAATGAAACCAATTAGAGTACAAAGAATACTTCACCCAATTTAAACTTAAGAGAAAAATTCTTTTGTGTTTTTTTGAAATACTCAATTTATTAAAACTAAAAAAAAAGAACAAATTTTAAATTAAAAAGTATTCCAACAGATGGTATAAACAATAACTAATTTTTTTTCAGATTTCGAACAATTACAATAACATATCAACATTAAGTATTGTAGAGATGTACAAGTTAGAGTAACATTAGCCTATAGCAGCAGTTAAACCAAAAAACCTTTTTTTTTCATTTAATAGGTATTTATTGAGCACCTATGGCATACCTAGCACTGTTTTGAGAACTGTAAGAGCACAGTGACAGTACAGACACAATCCCTGCACTCAAAGGACTAACAGTCAAATAGTCCGAGCCAAGTAACACACAAGTACATCTAGAAGGAAACTGGCACTAAATTGAACCTTATGAAATTTTCAATATTGAATCAATCATCTTTGCCTGCAAAAATGGCAATGTTTCAATATGATTGCTCTGAACTGGGACAAGGGATATCAAGGGAAAGTATTGTTTCTTTTTAAGGTACTGGTGTTAGTTAGGGTTCTCCAGGGAAACAAAACCGTTGGAAAGCTGACAGGCAGGAAAACTCCCTTTTACTCAGGAGACGGTCTGCCTTTTGTTCTGTGCATGCTTTCAGCTGATAGATGAGGCCCACGTGGATGATGGGGGGCAATCTACTCAGTCTGTTGAATGTCCCTGTTCATCTCATCCAAGCACACAGATGCGTTCGGAATGAGATATGACCAGATATTTGGGCAACCTGTGACCCAGCCAAGTGGACACTTAAAATTTACCATTCTAGTTCTTTTAGGAACTTACTACTGAGAGTGTGTCCTGTGGGGCAGCTTCATTTTCATTACCTGGGAGCTTGAGTGGAAGAATCTCATGCCCTGCCTCAGACTTACTGAAATAGAAACTGCATGTTGACAAAACCACTAGGTAGCATGAATGCACATGGTTTGAGAAGCATCTGAACTAGGTACCACAATTGGATGGCAAATCCTTGGGAATTTGTTTGGTTTATAGCACATAGTTTGTGATTTCCATTGTTTTATGCATGAAGCTTTTTGGACACGTATTTTAACATGTTTTTTTCGTATGTACCGTAATCCATACACATTTGTTGTACTAATAAGTATGTGCACATACCAGCAAACAGTTTTTAGGTACATCATTAAGCATCCATACATTGGTTGGATGCTTAAACAAAAAATTCTTAATGTCTTAACACAATAGAAATTTATTTTTCACTTATTAAGAGACCAAGGCTCTGTTACCTTCAGCGTGAGTTCCAAAGTTACTATGGTACTCGACATCTAAACAGAAGATGAGGGAATTGAGAGAGGACAGAATTACATGGGAAGTATTTATGTGCCAAGCCTGTAAGTAACTTAAGTCATTTCCATTCACATGTCACTGGCCAGAAATTTAGTCAAAGGCCACATTTAAGATAAAGAAGGCTATTCTATTGCTATTCTATTCCCCAACCTGGGGAAGGAAGTAAACGTTGAAATACAAGAGGCACAGAGAACTCCCCTCAGAGGTATTTGAATAGATCTTCTGCAGGACATATCATACTGAAAGTAGGAAAATATAAGGACAAAGAGAGAATTTTTGAAAGCAGCTAGGGAGAAAAGGGCCCTAACATACAAAGGGAAACCTATCAGAGTGGTGACAGACGTATCTACTGAAACTTGGCAGGCCAGAAAGGAATGGCAGGAAATCTTCAATGTGATGAACAGAAAAAATATGCAGCCAAGACCCANCAGAAAGAGAAATCAAGAAACTGATTCCATTCACAATTGCACAAAAAACCATAAAGTACCTAGGAAAAAAATCTAACCAAAAGTATAAAAGATCNGAAACAATGAAATCTGGCCATGTGTAGCAACATGGATGCACCTTGAATGTTTATGCTGAGCAAAATAAATCAGGCAGAGAAGGACAAATACCTTATGTTTGCAGGTATAGGAGGACTAGGAAGAACTTAATGGAGGACCAAGGGGGAGAAGAAGGGGGAAAATAGTGGGGGAGAGGGAGAGACGCAAACCATGAAAGACTCTTGTATACTGAGAACAAACTGAGTACTGATGGGTGTGGGGGTGAGGGGGGTGATGGACATGGAGGAAGGCACTTGTGGGGATGAGTTCTGGGTGTTATATGGAAACCAAGTTGGCAATAAACTATTTGTAAGAAAAAAAAACAAAACAAAAAGAAAAATAAAAAAACTATACTTTTGATACAGAAAAAAAGCCTCTTATACTTACATCATAAAAAAAATAAGGCATTGATGAAGACTGAGTATCATTTTTTAATGCTGATTCTTTTTTTTCCCTAGTCAGTTGTTTCTTTCCTTTTTTTCAAGTAGCTTATTGTCAAGTTGCTTTCCATANATTAAGGCATTTATTCTGACTGATTTTTTTTTTTGGAAAGTTCATTGATTCTCCATTCCATTTGCATAAATGTAGAATGTTAAAATATTCCTAAAAATAAGCATTTTTAAAGGTATAATGGAATCCTGAAAATCTGAGGAAAATGCTCTTTAAGTCAATTTATCCACTTCTTTTTAAAATTAGCATTGGGCTGTGGGAAAAGCATTAGACTGGGTGGCAACAGAAAAAAACTGTAGTCTTCTACCACTACTCACTATAAAAACCTGGATAGCATTTCAATTTCACCTGGNATGAAAGTGCGGCCTGAAAGTTTTCTAGAAAGCAGATACTGCTTTATTCTTTTAGCATAAAATTTATTATAAAAGTGATATAAATTTAATATATAGAATACATCTAAGCCAAATAAAAATTATTTGTAATCNCGTGTAGAGATAACCACTCTTTATTATATAAGTTCCTAGACTTTTTGTTCTTTAGTAAACACTATTTTTCAGAATTTTTGACACTCTTAATATACCCTGGGACCACACCGTGCATTTAAAATGTCTCTTCTCTGCATATCTAAAGTACTTCCCATTTTGAGAAATGGTCTACAAGAAACCAGGGGAACATTTTTTTTCCATTATCGGTGTTAGAAGCATCAGCTATTTTCAGTTTGAAAGGCCCTATGAGCTTGCAACAAAAAGAAAGGAAACATTCTGATGACTTCAAGGTAAGGAACAGAGATTGTATGGATAGGGCAGTAAATAATATTAAAGCTAGTGAAATGACTTGGATGGGACAGAAAGATTTATTTCCTAGTTTTTCTGAACACTCTTGGGAGATAGACAATGTAATATATCTTTAGTATTCAATTTCATCCCTTTTTATTGAGTCAGGGGATTTTTAAAGAAATTTATAGAGCTCTTTGAAAGTCAGCATTTTTAATAAGTGGCACTAAGAAAAGTTTATACCGAGGGAGATCCAGGTGACAATAAAGAACATAGGAGATGAGGGAATTTATAATGGCTGAGCTAATTGAGGTGGAGGACACTCAGAGAGGTGGACCCCAGTGAATTATCTGTTTATCTTCCTGAATGCTGCTTATTCCTCTGCTTCTCCTTCTTTATCAGTGACAATTTCAGAGTTCTCAGATCTTATCTGCTGGAATTGAGTTGCAATGCAAAAGCTGTTGGTTTGTGTAGCAGTGCCGTTCTCAGACCTAGAAATCTTTGTTTACATAGAAATATATGTTAGTATAAAGCCAGGCAAGTCTCGCAGACTTTGGAACCTAGAAGAAGGCCACATTTGGGGGGATATGTAGAAGAGCAATAAAACGTAAGTAAATAAATGGACAATGGAACCTATGAAAAATTTAATAAAGAAAATGGTTGTCTAGAGCCTAAAATTTGAGGAGTGCCTGAGTTGGTTAAGCATCCAACTCTTGGTTTCTGCTCAGATCATTATCTCACAGTTTCGTGAGTTTGAGCCCCACATTCGGCTCTGTGCAGTGTGGAGCCTGCTTGGGACTCTCTCTTTCTTCACCCCCACCCACCATTCGTGCTGCCTCTGTCTCTCTCAAAATAAATAAATTTAAAAAAATGGAGCCTAAAATTTGGAATTAAGAGACTGTATTCTAGGTCCAGGTCCATGAGTAGATGTGAGCTCTAAGAGTTAAGACATGCTATAGGTTGGGTTCTCTTGAAGTAGACAGAGAAATGGAGTTTATTAGGGCATGCTGGGTATTTATTAGGGATCAACACCTACTGAAAGGAGGAGAAGGAAGCAGGATTATGCAGGTTGTGAAAAATTGCCATGCCGGCCTACCCCACAGGGAACTCTGCAATATATATGGCTTGTCAGCACGTCTCATATTGGACTCAGATTTTTGTACCGGAGGGGAGGTTGGTGGGAGGGATGGGTTAAATAGGTGATGGGGATTAATTAGTGCACTTGTGTTGAGCACCGGGTGTTGTATGGAAGTGTCAAATTACTATATTGCACACCTGAAACTAATATTACTCTGTATGTTAACTAACTGGCATTTGAATATAAATTAAAATGTTGAAATCCCTAGGTTTAGAATGCATTTAGAGCATGACAATCCAACATAGTGAAGGGAGGGACAAAAAAAAAGACTGATAATAACTACCATTTATTTACCGTTTGCAGTGTGTTGGAAATTGTGATAATACCTTTACACAAATTATCCTACTTAATTCACATAACAACTTATGAGGTAGCTATTAAAATCTCCATTTTAGAGATGAAGAAACATTTCCAAGATCACATAGTAAATGATAATATGGATTCTTATCTAGACAGTGTAACTCCATAGCGTACACTCTTAACCACCATCCTAAACTTCTATCACGTAAAAAGGGAATTTGATTATTCTGTATGACTCCAAGAAATAAAATAACAAAACTTCATAAGTCCCTAAACAAATTGTTTACTGTCTACTTTTCCAAAGGTACTTTACAACACTTTCCCCTTTGTTTCAATGATACTGGCTTGGAGCAAGTAAAGTTATTTTCATCTCCGGGACTATGCCACTGCTGTTTACTCTGCTTGAAATGCTCTTTTCCCTCAATCTTTACCTGTCTAATCCTTATGTCACTTCAAATAATCTTTTCCTGAATTTTTTTACCCTTAGAATAGATATTCCTTTTACATACTTTCATGGTTCTTTTGACTAATTCAAGGCATATATACATTTTTCAAAATAAATGTCTTTATTTTCTTATTTATTGTATGTCTCCCCACGGTAAATATTACTTTCTTGACAGCAAGAATCATATCTGTTCTATTCACTATATTTCTCTATGCTATATAGTGCTTAGCATATTAGGTGTGTGCTTGCTTGCTGGCTAACTGGTTGGATAGCTAAATGCATAAACAAAACTATCACCAATGAATGCAAGCTACAGAAAATCAGAACTGAACTATAATGAAAGAAGGTATTCTGGAAGGTACTAAACATCTTTCCACTAGAGATGATCAAGCAAAAGATGTACAGCCAGAATTACAGAATTTGATAGATTATTTAAGAGCCACAAATTGTTTCATCTTTGCTTGCAAGCACTGTGACTCTCTTGCTCCCTGTCATCAACAGATAGGGTCTACTTCTCCATCACTTGAAACTAGGCTTTGTCATATAATTTGCTTTTATAATGGGACATTAACAAATGTAACAGAAGTAGATACTCACAAAATATGTGCACACTGAAGCTTTTCCTGTCTTAAAACACAACCCTCACTATTTGGAATTTGAATGAACTTTGAAAATGAGAGAACAAATGGAGAGGGATGCAGCCAACAGCTGGTAGTAACCAGCTGAGTCAGGCCGTATTAGACCATTGCGAGATAGTAAAGCCCCCAGGTGACTGCAGTCATATGAGTAAACCCAGGTGAAACAAGGAAAAAACTGCATAGCTAAGTTTGGTCAAAATTGGTGACCTACAGAATCATGAGTGTATATATATATATTTGTGTGTGTGTGTGTGTGGTTTTAAGCCATTAAATTTTGGGAGGGTTGGTTAGATAGTAACAGATAACTGAGTTAGAAGCTTTTTCAATAACAGATAGAGGTCTTTACTAGATGACCTTAAATAACCTCAATTGTACTGAATGTCTTTTTTTAATACCTAAATGTCATTTTTTAAAAAATGTTTTATTTATTTCTAGGAGAGAGAGAGAGACAGCGTGAGCAGGGCTAAATGTCATTTGAAACAGCTAACAAGTTCCTTTGTATTGGAAGTGCATCATAGAGGCTATTCATCTGTTTGTTTGAATTCACTGTACATGCCATAATTAAAGAAGCATTTCAGCATTTCACGTGTTTTTAAAGCTCGCATAATTTTAAATATATTCTCTAAATGCTTCCTAGCAAACAAAGTAATATTTATGTTGAAATCTGTCTCATGGCTTGTTCTATATCTCCATGTACAGAATGCAGGAGGTATAATTCATCGATAAAACACAGCTGAAAAATGCACTGCTTTGAATTGTTTTAATATTGTGCACAAGAGACTGGAGAAGAAAATNTTCAAAATATCAGATGGATAATAATAAAACAGAAAATATATAAAATCATTTAGAGCCATTTTAGGACCATATGCTCAACTTCACTGACAATAATCAACTATAATATATTTCAGAAAATAGAAGTGGAGAGAATATAATTCTACTCATTACATTGGGTGTTAGACTCCAAATCATTTGAAAAAATCTCATAGATCTATAGAAATGTAGTTTGTACCTAGAGATAACTAGACCTCTGATAAAGATGAATTCAATTACTCATGGGGTATGTTTTTCCTCTTTTTTGCCATAACTCAAGTTTCTCCTTCAAAGGTCAGGCTCCACAGTTTTCAAAATATTCTTGCAGATACAACACAATTCATGCAGATTCTTCCTTCCTGTTGCATTCACCCAATTCTGTACTTGCTATATATATGTATGTATATATATGTATGTATGTATGTATGTATATAGTGTGTATATATATGTAACAGTAGATAGTGGATATTACTAACTTTATAGAAACTCACCATAGGGTTCCTTGAACTAGCAGGAATTCCTAGTATATTCTTTCTTATTTTCCCTCTTCCCTCTTTCCATTTCATTTATTTTATTGTATTGTTTTTGTTTATTTGCATGTCTGTTTTCACAAATAAATATTAAATTCCTTAAGAATAAAGGAATAATGTAATTTGGAGCACTGGATTTGAGAAATGGCACATATTGAGTATACTTCTATGCGGTCCCTAGAATAGTCAAATTCAGAAAAACAGAAAGCAGGATGGTAGCTTCCAGGAGTTGGGGGTAGGAAGAATGGAGATTTAGTGGTTAATGGATATAGAGTGTCAGTTTGGTAAAATGAAGAAGTTCTGGATATGGATTGTAGTGATGACTGTACAACAATGTGAATGTACTGAATGCTGCTGAAGTGTACACTTAAAATGATTAAGATGATAAATTTTAGGTTATGTTTATTTCACTGTAATAGATTTGTTTTGGAAAAACTAAAGAACAATATAGTATATTCCCCACCACCACAAAAAAAATGGCGCATATTATAGTCTCAAAAAATTACTTGTTGAATAAATGAATGCATAAATACTATGTTAACTAGAGCTTTCAAATTACATTAAAAAATATTCTGTGAAAAACAAGGTATTGCATATCCGTTTATTCAATGGGACTCATAGGATGCTTTGTTTATTTCTTTAGTTTCTTCCATGTTTATGAAAGCCTATCTCTTATGTAAGAATTTGTCCACTTAATAAGCAGAGAGGTAATGCATAAGATGCAAGCTCTGGCTACATATAAGTAAGGTGACTGGCAAATCCTCTCTCTCAAAGGCGACTATAATGATGGACAAATTGACAAAAATAACCACTTAGGCAATCTGAAAATTAACTAAAGTCATGTAATAATCTGAGAACATTTTATTTGTGAAAAATTGATGATGTTAGGGTAAGAAAAGTAGGGGTCTGTTGGGGGCTTCTCTCTTTACTACCTCTTCCCTCCCCTGCCCCACCTAACCAAGGCAGAGATTTTGTCAGGGAATGGTAGGCTTTGAGAATAGGCAACTTCTCTGCTACTATCAATAGGATTTGGAAAGGTGAAGCACTGGAAAAAGTCAAGCCTAGGCGTTCCATCAGTGGAAGTGATAAACTTAGAAGCAGGTGAGCGAGAAAGACCAACAGATCTATTAACTCAAGGCTGTAATCATGGTTGGGAAAAACAACTCTGAATGATTTCCAAAGCTAGGTACACACTTCTAGCCAACCCTGGGGCTGCAAACATGTATATACTTATCGGGAGTAAATTCTGATAAGATGTGAAAGGACCTAGGGTAAAGTGAAATCTGTATGGCTTAGACTTTCAATGTGCTTCCCTACACACACATGGGTCCATCAGCAAAGGCTTATTGGATTGAGGGGCTTAAATATAACCTATGACAAATCATTGATTAACAACTAAGCTATGTGACCAAGGAGCAACATCTATGAATACAGGCTTAAAGAACAAGGAAAAAAAATTGACAGTTATTTCATAGGCTACAGACTGTGGGCAAAACGAATTTCATAGAATTAGTTTAAGCAAGTCAGAAAACAAAGAAAAAACAAAGAGAATATAGCAACTACAATAAACCACAGTGGTGGCAGGGAAGATCAAAATCCAGAGTTGCTACACTATGTTATCTAAATGCTAAAAAAATTACAAAACATATAAAGAAACATGAAAGCATGGCTTACACATAGTTAAAAATTAGCCAATAAAACTGTTCTCTACATGAAAAGGTACTACTCAACATTACTAATGATCAGGGAAATGTAAATCAAAACCACAATGAAATATTACCTCACACCTGTTAGAATGGCTACTATCTAAAAGATAAGAAATCACGAGTGCTGGCNATATCTACACTCCCATGCTCATTGAATTATTTACAACTGTCTGGAAGTGAAAACAACTTAAGCATTCATTGATGGATGAATGGATTAAAGACTGGCATTCAAAAAAATACAGTATATACATATACAATGGAATATTATTCAGCCATAAAAAAGGATATCTTGCCATTTGCAATAACATGGATAGGACTTCAGGGAATTGTGCTAAGTGAAAAGTGTAATGGGGCAAACAGAAAAAGACCAAAACCAAACTCACAGATACAGAGAAGAGATTGGTGGTTGCTAGAGGCAGGGACAGACAGTGAATAAAATGGGTGAAAGTGATCAAAAGGTACAAACTTCCAGTTGTAAAAAAAATAAGTCTTGGGGAAGGAATATATAGCATGGTGACTATAGTTAATATATAATCTACAGATGGGAGAAATTCAACAAGTTCCAAGAAAGGGAGACACAAAGGAATCCACACTTAGACATATGATAAGCAACCAATAAAAGTAAAAAATAAATTAATGAGTGCTTCAAGAGGAAAATAACCCATCACATATAGGAGAGCATTAATATAATTAATTACTTCAGAATTCATACAGTGAAGGATAGAATGATATATTAAAAATACAGAAAAAATATCAACAAAGAATTCTATATCTAAAATGAAGGTTAGGAGGTGGGCAAAATGGTGGAGGAGGAGGATCCTGAGCTTACCTCATCCCATGGGCAAACCAAGATAACAGCTACATTTATAAAACTAACTCAGTAAACAGCCCAAGGAGTGGCAGAACAGAATTTCTGCATTTATTCATATAGAGGAGGCCACATCAAAGGATAGGAGGGATGGAGAGATATGGTTGGTATCTAAACCCCTGGTGTGATTAACTATGAGCAGGAGGTACATTACAGCAGTGAAAAGATGAGATATCACACCAGGCACGCCCAGCGCTGATGACCTACACTGGGAAGATATATCTTCATAACATCTGGCTTTGAAAACCAATGGTGTTTAACTCCAGGAGCTTTAAAAATCATCGAGGTTAATGTCAGGAAAGCCATAGTGTGATAAGAAACTGAGTCTCTACCCTTAAAGAACTAGCATAATAAATAACTCAGCCTGAGACACAACATGGAAGCAGTAGTTTGAAAATTGCCTGAGGTATAACTGAAGGATATTTGTTGACTAATCTTAGAACATGTGCTGGAGGGTCAGGAATCTTCAGAGCAAAAGCAGTTCTAAGAAGGAAGTTTTGACCAATACAGGCCTACCTCAAAAAATAAGTTTTTCAAAGAAATAAGCTAACCTTACATGTAAAAAAGCTGGAAAAAGAAGAACAAAGAACAAAGAAGGCCCAAAAATGGTAAAAGGAAGTAGATAATACAGATTAGAGCAGAAATAAAATATAGACTAAAGGAACAACAAAAAAGGGCCAATATCCTTGAAGAATACAGGTGCAAAAATCCTCAACAGGATACCTGCAAATCGAATTCAACAGCACATAAAAAGAATGATCCACCATGATCAAGTGGGATTCATTTCTGGGTTACAGGGCTGGTTCAATATTTGCAAATCAATCAATGTTATACATCACATCAACAAAAGAAAAGATAAAAATCATATGATCCTGTCAATAGATGCAGAAACAGCATTTGACAAAATACAGCATCCCTTCTTAAAAAAGACCCTTGAGAAAGTTGGGATAGAAAGAACTTATTTAAACATCATAAAATCCATCCATGAGAAGCCCTCAGCTAACATCATCCTCAACGGGGAAAAACTGAGATCTTTCCGCCTGAGATCAGGAACATGATAGGGATGTCCACTCTCACGACTGGGGGTGTGTGTTTAACATAGTGCTGGAAGTCCTAGCATCAGCCATCAGACAACAAAAGGAAATCAAAGGCATCAGGATTGGCAAAGAAGAAGTCAAACTTTCACTTTTTGCAGACACATGATACTCTACATAGAAAATCCAGCAGACTCCACCAGAAGCCTACTAGAACTAATCCAAGAATTCAGGAAAGTTGCAGGGTACAAAATCAACGTACAGAAATCCGTTGCATTTTTATACACCAACAATGAAGCAACAGAAAGAATAATCAAGAAACTGATCCCATTCACAATTGCACAAAAACCATAAAGAACCTAGGAATAAACCTAACCAAAGATATAAGAGATCTGTATAATGAAAAGTATAGAAAACTTATGAAGGAAATTGAGGAAGACACAAAGAAATGGTAAAACATTCCATGCTCATAGATTGGTAGAATAAATATCNAGATGGTGCTGGGAGAACTGGAGAGCAACATGCAGAAGAATGAAACTAAAAAAGATCAGTGAAACCAAGAGCTGATTCCTTGAAAAGATAAATTTTATAAACCTTTAAACCAGACTTATTATGAATAAAAGAGAGGACTCAAATAAATGAAATTATAAACAAAGGAGGAGAAATAATGACTGGTGCCACAGAAATGCAAAAAAATACAAGAAAATATTATGTAAAATTATATGCCAACGTTTGGACAACCTATAAGAAATGGATAAATTTCTAGAATTATACCATCTCCCAAACTAATTCTGAAAGAAATAGAAAATTGAACAGACTGATAACCAGTAATGAAATTGAATCAGTAATAATTAAAAAAAAAAAAAAAAACTTCCAACAAACAGAAGTCCAGGACCAGATGCCTCCACAGATGATTTTCTACTAAGCATTTAAAGAGGAGTTAATATGTATTCTTATCAAACTATTGTAAAAAAATAGAAAAGGAAGGAAATTTTCCAAATTTATTTTATGAGGCTTGAATTACTCTAATACAAAAACCATAAAAAGACACTACAAAAAAAGAGAACTACAAGCCAATATCTCTGATGAACATAGATGCAAAAATCCTCAACAAGATATTAGCAAACTGAATCCAACAATACATTAAAAAAATTCTCACCATGATCAAGTTGGAATTATTCCCAGGATATAAGGGTTGTTCAATATTCCAAATCAGTCAGTGTAATACATCACATCAGTAAGAGAAAAGATAAAAACCATATAATCATTTCAAGAGATGCAGAAAGACATTTGACAAAGTACAAAATCTATTCATGATTAATTAAAAAACCCTCTTGGAACTCAGAATTGGACCCAAAAGTATACAGCCAACTAATCATTGACACAGCAGGAAAGAATACCCAACGGAAAAAGCCTCTTTAACAGATGGTGTTGGGAGAACTGGACAGCAACATGCAGAAGAATGAAACTAGATCATTTTCTCACACCATACACAAAAATAAACTCAAAATGGATAAAGGACCTGAACGTGAGACAGGAAACCATCAAAACCCTAGAGGAGAAAGCAGGAAACAACCTCCTTGACCTCCAACGCATCAGTTTCTTACTTGGCACATCCCCAAAAGCAAGGGAATCAAGAATAAAAATAAACTATTGNGATGGGCATGGAGGAGGGCACTTGTGGGGATGAGCACTGGGTATTATATGGAAACCAACTTGACAATAAACTATTTGTTAAAAAAAATAGCTGGCAAAGAAATAAAAAATAAAAGGAAAAAAAAGAAAAAAAAAACCTCTCAGAGCGCCTAGGTGGCTCAGTCAGTTGAGCGTCAGACTTTTGCTCAGGTCATGATCTCACAGTTTATGGGTTTGAGCCCCGTGTCAGGCTCTGTGCTGACAGCTAGTGCCTGGAGCCTGCTTCAGATTCTGTGTGTCTCCCTCTCTCTGGCCCTCCCCTGCTCATGATCTGTCACTCTCTGTTTCTCAAAAAGAAATAAATGTTAAAAAAATTAAACAAACCCTCTCAACCAAATGGGTTTAGAGGGAACATACGTCATCTAAATAAAGAATATATAGGAAAAATACACAGCTAACATCATACTCAATGGCAAAAAACTGAGAGTTTTACCTCTAAGTTCTGGAACAAGACAAAGATGTCAGCTCTCACCACTTCTAGTACTCTCAACATAGTACTGGAAGGCCTAGCTGCAGCAATCAGACAAGTAAAATAAATAAAAGGCATCCAAATTGGTAATAAAGAAGTCAAAGTGCCATTATTTTCAGATGACTTAATACTATATTGAGAAAATCCTAACGTCTCCACCAAAAACATTATTAGAACTAATAAATGAAATCAGTAGAGTTGCAGAATGAAAAAATAATATACAGGTATCTGTTGCATTTCTATACATGAATAAGAAAGTAGCAGAGAGAAATTATAAAAACAAAACCATTTACAATTGCAATAAAAAGAGTAAAATACCTAGGAATGAATGTAACTGAAGAGGTAAAAGACCTATACTCTGAAAACTATAAGACATTGGTTAAAATTTTTTATAGTTTATTTATTTTTGAGACAGAGAGAGACAGGGCATGAGTGGGGGAAGGGCAAAGAGAGAGAGAGACAGAGAATCTGAAACAGGCTCCAGGCTCTGAGCTGTCAGCACAGAACCCGATGTGGGGCTCGAAACCACGAACCGCGAGATCATGACCTGAGCTGAAGTCGGACGCCTAACCAATTGAGCCATCCAGGCAGCCCAAGACATTGTTAAAAAGAAACTTAAAATGACACAAATGAAAATGAAAAGATATTTCATGCTCATAAATTAGAAGAATTAATATAATTAAAGTGTCCATACTACCCAAAGCAATCTACAGATCCAATGCAATCAGTATCAAAACTTCAAAATTATCTTCACAGAGCTAGAGAAAACAATTGTAAAATTTGTATGAAACCATAAAAGACCCTGAATAACTAAAGCAACTTTGAGAAAGAAGAACAAAGCTGGAGGTATCTCAATCCCAGAATTCAAGATATACTACAAAGCTAGAGTAATCAAAATGGTTGAACTTAAGGGAAGGGAAGGAAAAATAAGATAAAAACAGAGAGGGAGGTAAACCTTAAGAGAGTCTTAAATACAGAGAACAAACTGAGGGTTCCTGGAGGGATATTGGGGGGAGGGATGGGCTAAATGGGGCATTTAGGAGGGCACTTGTTGGGATGAGCACTGGATGTTATATGCAAGTGATGAATCACTAAATTCTACTCCTGAAACCATTATTACACTATATGTTAACTGTCTTGGATTTAAATAAAAAATTTTAAAAATGGTATGCTGCTGGTGCCACAAAAATAGACACATAGATCAATGGAAAAGAATTGAAAGCTCACAAAGAAACTCACACCTGTACGATCAAATATTCTATGACGAAGAAGGTAAGAATATACAGTGGGGAAAAACAGTATTTTCAATAAATCGTGTTAGGAAACCTGAACAGCTACATGCAAAAGACTAAAACTGGAGCATTTCCCTAGACCATACACAGAAATAAACTCAAAATGGATTAAAAATCTAAATGTGAGAGACCTAAAACCATAAAATTCTGAGGAGAAAACATAGGCAGTAATCTCTTGGACATCAGGCATAGCAACATATTTATGGATATATCTTCTCAGTAAGAAAAACAAACATAAAATTAAACTACTGGGCATGGAGGAGGGCACTTGTTGGGATGAGCACTGGATGTTATATGGAAACCAATTTGAAAAGTATCACACTCTAAAAAATAAAAAATAAAACGTGTTTGCATCACCAAAACAAAAAGGCATCCTAGTAAGTGGGAGAAGATATGTACAAATGATATATTCAAGAAGGGGTTAATGTCCAATATATCCAAAGAACCTGAACAAACTGAATACACAAAAATCAAGCAGTCTGATTTAAAAATGGGCAGAGGACCCAAATAGACATTTTCCCAAAGAAAACATACAGATGGTCAACAGACACATGAAAAGATCCTCAGTATCACTAATCATCAGGGTGCAAATCAATGCCACAATGAGATATCACCTCATACTTGTCAGAATGGCTATTACCAAAAAGATAATACATAACAAGTGTTGGAAGGATGTTGAAAAAGGGAAACTTTGTGCACTGTTGGTGGAATTATAAATTGGTAGAGCCATGTGGAAAACATTATGGAGGCTCTTCAAAAAATTAAAAATAAAAATACCATATGATCTAGTAATTCCATTACTTGCTCTTTACCCAAGGAAAACAAAAGCACTAATCCAAAAGATGTGTGTACCATGATGTTTATTGCAGCATTACTTAAAATAGCCAAAATATGGAAGCAACCCAACTGTCCATCAATAGATGAATGGACAATGATGTAAGATACACACAGACACAGACACACCTACACACTGGAATATCAGTCAGTCACAAAAAAGAATGAGATATTGCCATTTGCAACAACATGGATAGACCTAGAGGATATTATGCTAAGTGAAATAAGTCAGAGAGAAAAAGACAAATACCATATGATTTCATGTAGATATAGAATCTAAAAAATAAAACGAACAAACAACAGACCCTTATTTTTTTTTAATGTTTATTTATTTTTGAGAGAGACAGAGACAGACCATGAGTGGGGGAGGGCCAGAGAGAGATGGAGACACAGAATCTAGAGCAGGCTCCAGGCTCTGAGCTGTCAACACAGAGCCTGATGCAGGGCTCAAACTCACAGACTGTGAGTTCATGACCTGAACCAATGTTGGACGCCCAACCAACTGAGACACCCAGGCGCCCCACAACAGGCCCTTAATACAGAGAACAAACCAGTGGTTGCCAGAGGGGAGACGGATAGGTGAGTGAATGGGTGAAATAGGTAGAGAGGATTAAGAGTACACTTACCCATGATGAGCACCGAGTAAGGTACAGAATTATCAAATCATTGTATTGTATACCTGAAACTAATATAATACTGTACGTTAACACTACTGGGATTTAAAAACAATTTAACATTTAAATAAGTATGTAAGTGTGTCATTAAGAAGAAAACTATAGCATGAGGAGTATAGCCAGTAATATTATAAGAACATGCATAGTGACGGATGGTGACTACACTTATTATGGTGAGCACTGAGTAATATATAAAATTATCTAATCACTATGTTATACACCTGAAACTAATTAACATTGAATGTCACATGTACTTTAATAATATAAAACCCCAATATTACAGAAAATAAAGAACAGATGGAATGATTTGCCTTTGATACAATGAGGGATATATCCTCCTTTGCAAACTGTAGAAAAGGAGAAGAATATGAATGCAGACCAAAGTAGAACTGTAGATTTGGACACCGGTAAATGAAAGAATTACTAGTTGATGCTGATGCTGATAATAATAATGATGATGATGATAGCAAACACATTTATTTGTCAGGCATTATGTGCGCATGCACATGAGCACACACACACACACACACACACATTTATTTAAACCTATCAGGAAAGTACTATTATTATCCCCATTTGCAGATGAAGAAACTAAAACACAGAAAGGTTAGAAACTTGCTCAATGTCATGTAGTGGCACTGATGTATAGCTTCAATTCATAGCTAATCAGTATAGATTCAAAGTTTATGTTTTTAATCATATGCTACCTTTTCAGTGAGGTATGAGATTAAGTAATCTGATATAAGCAAAGGTTGAAAGCTTGGATGAGGGAGAAAAATATATGAAATATTCATCTTGATAAGTGGGACGGTGAGCCTAAAGAGAAATGTAGCAGAATTACTGTGTAGTATTACATATCTATTTTAGGTTTCACATTTAATTTAAACAGAATGCAGTTAGCAATCATTCAGGTTCAGAAAAGTCAGGTACAGGTCTATATTTTCCATGAAATTATGTATTCCTTGAGATTAATGATATGCCTTTTTTGTCTGTGTATTCACCACAGCATCCTGCAAGTAATAGGTACCTAATGTCTATTTCATTTAATTTGACATATTGCTCCCAATTAAAATCGTATGAGGGAGCATGTTAAACAATCATACTAACTATGATGCAAATTCTGGATGCAATAAAGTATTGATAAATTTGGTTATATAAAAATTTCTTCACAGCAAAATAATCATAAGCAAAGCAAAAATCAAATAGCAAACTAGTAAAAAAATGTTATTTATAGCATGTACCACACAAAGGCTAATATCTATATATATATATAGATATATGTAGTCTTCAAAATGGAAACTAAAATATCAAAACTGTGTAGGAAATATGGGCAAAAGACATAAACAGTTCACAAAAATATATACAATTATCCCTTAGATATATAGAAAAGATGATCAACTTTACTTGTAATAAGAGAAATGTAAATCAACACTACAATGAGAAACATTTTCTCATCCATCAGTTTGAAAAACTTTAAATGTTTGACAATATATTGTTGGTGAGGCCATGGGGAAACAGGCACTCTCATAGATTTCTGGTAAGAGTGTAGAATGATATGACTCCTTCAAAGGGAATTTCAAACTACAAAATTGTGTGCTGGTAAACGTTTCACAGCTGGTTCTCTGGGGAAAAGAAAACAAAAATAAAAAGCCCTGATATGGAGCATTTACTGATTCCCTTGGTGAATATTCCCATCATGGCCAACTTCAAACTAGCAAGGTGTATCCAGTCAACACAAATTGGGAAAAGATTAATATTAGCACATGGTTATATCATTTTTATATCATATAACAACAAAAACACAAATAACTGAAAGAACATAGAAAATAGCAAAATGTAGCTAAAAGAAATTAGGAAGTAGTGAGTTTAGACTATTTATTAACTTAATTTTAAATATTATTATTGTTTTTAACTTCTTAATTAAGTTCTACTTAGTTAACATACAGTGTAACATTAGTTTCAGGTGTACAATAGAGTGATTCAACACTGCCATACAACACTAGGTGCTCATCACATCACAAGTGCACTTCTTAATACTCATCACCTATTTCACCCGTACCCCCACCCACCTCCCCTCTGGTATCCATCAGTTTGTTCTCTATAGTAGAGTCTGTTTCTTGGTCTCTCTCTCTCTCTCTGTCTGTCTCTCTCTCTGTCTCTCTCAGCCCAAGGTGGAGCCTGTTGTTGGGCTTCATCCTGGAATCATGAAATAAGCTGAAATTGAAAGTCAGATACTCAACCAACTGAGCCAACTTGGAACCCTCTCTTTTTTCTCCTGTGGTTATTTGTTTTGTTTCTTAAGTTCCACATATGAGTGAAATCATACGGTATTTGCCTTTCTCTGACTCATTTCAGTTAGGTAACACTCTCGCTCCATTCATGTGATTGCAAATGGCAAGATTTTATACTTTTATATGGCTGAGTAATATTTCATTTATATATACCACATCTTCTTTATTCCATCATCAGTTGATGGACATTTGGGCTATTTCCATAATTTGGTTATTGTAGTTAATGCTGCTATAAACATTAGGGTGCATGTATTTCTTTGAATTAGCATTTTTGTATTCTTTGGATAAATACCTAGTAGTGCAATTACTGGACCAGTGAGTAGTTCTATTTTTAACTTTTTTAGGAACCTCCATACTGTTTTCCACAGTGGCTACATCAGTTTGCAGTCCCACCAACAGTACAAGACAGTTCTCTCTTCTCCACATCCTTACCAAAGCTTGTTGTTTCTTGTGTTGTTGATTTTAGCCATT
This sequence comes from Crocuta crocuta, assembly GCF_008692635.1. Lineage (NCBI taxonomy): Eukaryota > Metazoa > Chordata > Mammalia > Carnivora > Hyaenidae > Crocuta > Crocuta crocuta. Next base: position 104,970 of record NW_027532723.1, on the reverse strand, counting down.
CTGACAGGTGTGAGGTGGTATCTCACTGTAGTTTTATTTTAATTTCCTTGATGATGAGTGATGTTANCCAGGCTCTGAGCTGACAGTCAGCACAGAGCCCGACGCGGGGCTCGAACCCACGAACCGCGAGATCATGACCCAAGCGAAAGTCGGACGCTTAACCGACTAAGCCACCCAGGCGCCCCAAGTTCTTTATATATTTTGGATACTAACCCTTTATCAGACATCATTTGCAAATAACTTCACCCACTCTGTAGTTTGGAATTATTTCCTTCATTGTGATTGTTTCTTGATTATTTCCTTCACTCTGCAGAAGTTACTCAAAGCAATCTACACACTTAACACAACCTTTATCAAAATACCAACAGCATTTTTCACAGAGCTAGAACAAACAATTCTAAAATTTGTATGGAAACAGAAAGACCCCAAATAACCAAAGCAACCTTGAAAAAGAAATGGAAAGCTAGAGGCATCACAATTTCAGACTTCAAGTTGTATTACGAAGATGTCATGATTAATACAATATGGTACTGGCACAAAAGCAGACACATAGACCAATGGAACAGAATAGAAAGAAACCCCAGAAATGAAGCCAGAAGTGTAAGATCAATCAATATTTGACAAAGCACAAAAGAATATCCAATGGGAAAAAGACAGTCTCTTCAACAAACGCTGTTGGGAAAACTGGATATCAATATACAAAAGAATGAAAGTGGACCGCTTTCTTATACCATACACAAAAATAAATTCAAAATTGATTTAAGACATAAATGTGAGACATGAAACTATTAAAACCCTAAAGAAGAACACAATCAATCTCTTTTACATTGGCCGTCTCCTGAGGCAAGGAAACAAAAGCAAAAATAAACTATTGGGACTTTGTCAAAATATTAAATATTATTTTTATGTGGTAAATTTATGTGATTTAATTTTTACTAATGGCTGTGTTTTGTATGTTTCTCACAAAGTTTTTGAAAATTTAACAATTGATCCTTGAAAGCCAGTATGCACACTTTCAGAACAACACTGAAATGGTTGAAAAGCTAAGCACACATTTAACTTTTGATCCAACATTCCTACTTCTACGAATTTACTCTAAAAGTGTATATTCAACAATATAAAAATGCATGTGTACAAAATATTCATTGCATGAATGTTTACAATATCAAAGTTTTGTAAATAATCTACATGCCCACATATAAGAAATCCACACAGTAAAATTTTATGTGGCTGCAAAAATGAAAATGAAGGAACTAGTACACAAATGTTCAGAGTAGCTTTATTCATTAGAGTTAAAAAATGGGAACCACTCAAATGTCCTTCGATGAGTGATTAGTTCTATAAACTGTGGCACAACTATTCCATAATATACTGTTCAGTAATAACAAGGAACAAACTATTAATACACTCAATGACTTAAATATCAAGGAAGTATTTCTGAATGAAAAAAAATGCAATTTCAAAAATATAAACATTGTATGATTTCATTCATCTAACATTTGAAAAATAGAGAAATAGAGACCAAAAAAAAAAACAGATTAGTGATTCTTTTTTTTTAATTCTTTTATTTCTGAGAGAGAGAAATACTGCATGAGCAGGGGAGGGTCAGAGAAAGAGGGAGATACAGAATCTGAAGCAGGCTCCAGTCTCTGAGCTGGCAGTCAGCACAGAGCCCGACGCAGGGCTCGAACCCACAAACCGTGAGAACACGACCTGAGCCAAAGTCAGACGCTTAACCGACTGAGCCACCCAGGCGCCCCAGATTACTGGTTATTAGTGCTTAAGGATATTACCTTTACAGAGGGGTAATTTATGGGAATCTTTTTTTTTCCAGTTTGATTGAAATATAATTGACACATAACACTATGTCAATTTAAAGTTTATAGCATGATGATTTGATATACTTACATATTGCAAAATGACTACCACAAAGTCAGTTAACACCTCTATCACCGTATATAGTAATCGTGTCTGTGTGTGTGTGTGTGTGTGTGTGTGTGTGTTAAGAACACTTAGGTTTTTCTCTCTTAGCAACTTTCAAATATATAATATGATATTGTGAACTATAATCACCATGCTGTACATTACTCAGAACTTGTTCGTGTTATAACTAAAGGTTTGTACTCTTTGACCAACATTTCCCCATCCCCTTATCTCTGGAAACCACCAATTTGCTCTCTGTTTCTGTGAGTTCAATTTTTTCAGATAGTAAGTGAGTTTATACAATGTTTTTTTCTGTCTGAGTTATTTTGGTAAACATAATTCCTTAAAGAGTTATCCATGTTGTTGCAAATAGTAGGATTGTTATTTTTTATGGGTGAAAAATATTCCACTGTGTGTATATGTGCCTGTGCATGTATATATCATATATATATCACATATATATTCATCCACTGGCTGACACTTACGGTGTTTTTATATATTGTTACTGTGAAAAATACTGCAATGAACATGGCAGAAACACATATCTCTTTAAGATAGTAATTTAATTTCCTTCAGGTATATATCCAGAAGGGAGATTACTGGATCATACAGTAGTCCTACTTTTAATTTTTGAAGAACCTCCCTCCATGCTATTTTCCACAGTGGCTGTATCAGTTTACATTCCCTCCAAAAGTGCATAAGGGTCTGCTTTTCTCCACATCCTCAAAGGAATCCTCTGGTGATATTACAGTTAAATACATTGATTGCGGTGATGGTTATGCAAGTCTATACATGTGATAAAAATTTAAAAAGTTGAACACACACAAACACAAATGAGTAAATGTATAACTGGTGAAATCTGAATAAGCTCTGTGGATTGCACCAATGTTGAATTTCTTGGTATAGATAAAGAACTGTAGTTGTAGAAGATGCTAACATTGGGCGAGTCTGGGGTATTTCCTATACATTCTTTGAAACCTGTGAATTTATAATTATTTCAAAATTAAATTAAAAATGAGGTTTTCTGTGAACTAATAAGAGTTAATATAGAGTGACTTTCTAGGATACAGTGTCAGGTGGAAAAAAGTGCAAAAGAGAATGAATGAATATATGATACACTATATTGTATTAAAGAAAGGATAAATGTAAAAAAAGGAAAAACTATGTAATTATGTATTTATTTTTACAAAATGTAAGAAATAACAAGGCAGATAAAAGTGAAATTATTTACATAAAAGGAGTAACTGGGCATGAAGTAAAAGTAATAGAACTTCTCTGATTTTATTTCTTTATACAGTGTTGATTTTTTAAGTATGTTGTTGCTTTACATATTCAAATACACAAATTTTAAAAGATGAGGAAAAATCTTAAAATTGTATACAATCAGAAAATAAAAGTGTACCTAACTGTATATTAAATACATAATGCCTATAGATGAAAAACAAAGGAGGAAAAGAGAATGAAACCTGTGCTTTTGATTGGAATTAGAGGTATTGGTATGAACTCATTCCCTGAAAATGTCTAGAATCAAAGATATCCCAATAACAATGAGAAAAGTTAATGTTCAGATACCTTGGTTTCAAAAAGCCATCCCCGATTAAAATGAGCCAGGATTCCTTTCAGAGGTGGGAAAGGAAATGTACACAGTGATTCTGGAACACTGTGCCAGAAAGTAAGGAAATATTCAAAACCTGATGGAGATATTTCAGCAGTTGTCAGACTGAAGGAGCTCCCACTGGCCTAATTTAGGGTTAGGTGAGCATTTAAAAAGAGTAATATGGACTTTAACAAAATTCAAAACTTCTGTTCATCAAAAACATGTTTTAAAAAGTGAAAAATCAAGCTACAAGCTGGGAGAAAATACCCAATTTCAATCTTTCTATTTTTCTCTTTCTTATCCAGAAAATACAAAGAACTCCTAAAACTCAATGAAGAAAAGAACTCCTAAAACTGAATGAAGAAAACATAAACAATCTTTAAGAGGCAGCTGAAGAGGCAGCTCCCAAAGAAGATGCCCGAATGTCCAATAAAAATATGCAAAGGTGTGCAATACCATTAGTCATCAGGGAAATACAAAATAAAATTATCATGAGATATTGCCACACACACCAGTAAGTAAAAAATGACAAAGAATTACAACACCAGGATCATACATCCACTTTGAAGAAAAATTGGCAGTTCCTTTCACAGTTGAACATATACTTACCATTATGACCTAGTTATTACATCCTTACATATATATCCAAGAGAAATGAGTCCCTATGTTTACCAAAACGTTAACAAGAATGTTGATATTAACTTTATTTACAGAAGCCACAACATGGAAATAACCCAAATGCCCATTAACAATGGAAAGGACAAAAATACATTTTTATATATTCATGCAANGCATCTTAAAGACATATTGAACATAATATATCCCTACTTGTCCACCTCTGGACTGAAAGTCATCCAGCTACACTCGAGTAAAACTGGAGTACCAAACAGTAACCCAGATACACCCAGAATGTCCATGTGTTTGCACATTTTCTTCCCTTTACATAGCAAACACTTCTATCCTTCTCATCTAACTACCAGAAGGTTCCAGAACCACAGGAGCCAAGTCATTGACCCAAATTTGTCCATCCAGGTTAGTCTGCACATAACCTATACTGCCACCTCTTCAAGTAGTAGCAACTTCTTCCTCTTGCTGAATCTTTACTTCCTTGAAGGCAGGGGTTCAGGTGTAGGTACCAAAATACTTGACATATTAACAAAATTTAGGCATTTAACAAATTTCTATTAATTAAAAAGAATTGAGCAATAGGGTGTACACTGTTTGAATCAATTACATGAAGTTCAAAAACTTATCAATGAAATGAATGCTAATAGACTCCATACTAGTGTTGGGGAGTATAGATTGAAAATGGGCATGAAAAGAATTTCTGGGATGATGGGAAAGTTTTGTATTTTGATGTGCTAATTACATAGGTATATTTATATGTAAAAATTCACTGATCTGGATAAAAATCCATATAGAAAATCAGTTGTGTTTCTAAGTACTAAAAAATAACTTGAGAAGTAAATTTTAAATAAACAATTTCACTTATAATAACAACAAAAATGATAAAATACATGGGAATAAACTTAACCAAGAATGTGTAAGATTTGTATACTGAAAAGTATAAATGTTTCTAAAAGAAATTAAAAACACAAATAAATAGACATCCTGCATTCATCTATTGGAAGACTTAATATTGTTAATGCATCAATAGTACTCAAAGCCATCTACAGTTTCAATGAAATTCCCATCAAAAATCACAACAAATTTTTTTTTGCATAAATAGGAAACCCACTGAAATCCACATGGAATCTCAAAGGATCCTGGATAACCAAAACAATCTTGAAAAAGAATAAAGTTGGAGGTTTTACACTTCCTGATTTCAAAAGTTACTACAAAGCTTCAATAATCAAAACAGTGTTGTTCTAGTATAAAGAGAGACATTTAAAACATGGAATAGAATAGAGAACCAAGAAATAAGCCTTTGCATATAGGGTCAAGTAATATTTGATAATGTGTCCACTGTAATTCAAAGGGAGAGAAGACAGTCTTCGGAGCAAATGATATTCGGAAAACTGGATATCCACATGCAAATGAATGACACTGACCCTTGCCTTACACATGCTCAAAAATAAGCTCAAAATAGATTTAAAAAATGTAAATATTAGGAAAAAAAACCCTATAAATCTTAGAAGAAAAGGTAGGGGAAAACTATCATGACATTCAATTTGGCCATGATTTCCTGGGTATAACAGCAAAATCACAGGCAACAGAAGAAAGAATAAATAAAATGGACTTCATAGAAAATACAAACATTTGTGCATCAAAGGGAACTATCAACAATGAAAAGACAACCCACACAATGAGAGAAAATATTTACAAGTCATGTATCTGCACTATTAATGCCGAGAATATATAAAGAACTCCTACAATTCAACAACAAATAAGAAATAATCAACTTGAACTTATTGATGGCCAGCAGACATGAACAGATAGATGCTCAACATCACTCATCATCAGGGAAATACAAATCAAAATTACAATGAGGTATCACCTCACACCTGCTCAGAATGGCTAAAATCAACAACACAAGAAACAACAGGCACTGGTAAAGATGTGGAGAAAGGGGAAACTTCTTGCACTGTTGGTGGGAATGCAAATTGGTGCAGCCACTCTAGAAAACAGAGTGTTCCTCAAAACATGGAGGTTCTTCAAAAAGTTAAAAATAGAAATAACCAGGGCGCCTGAGTGGCTCAGTCGGTTGGGCGTCTGACTTCGGCTCAGGTCATATCTCACGGTTGGTGGGTTTGAGCCCCGCATTGGGCTCTGTGCTGACAGCCAGTTCAGAGCCCGGAGCCTGCTTTGGGTTCTGTGTCTCCCTCTCTCTCTGACCCTCCCCTGCTCACACTGTCTCTATCTCTCTCTCAGAAATAAATAAAACATTTAAAAAAATAGAAATAACATATGATCCAGAAATTGCACTACTAGGTATTTACCTAAAGAATATAAAAATATTAATTCAAAGGGATACATGCATCTGATGTTTATAACAGCATTATCTACAATAGCCAAATTATGGAAACAGTCCAAATGTCCATTAACTGATGATGGAATAAAGAAGATGTGGTATGGGGCACCTGGGTGGCTCAGTGAGTTAAGCACCTGACTTTGGCTCAGGTCATGATTTCACAGTTCATGGGCTCGAGCCCCGTGTTGGGCTCTGTGCTGAGATCTCAGCGTCTGGAGACTGCTTTGGATTCTGTGTGTGTCTCTCTCTGCCCCTCCCCCACTCGCACTCTCTCTGTCTCTCAAAAATGAATAAACATTTAAATTTTTTTTAAAAGATGTGGTATATATATAATGGAATACTACTTGGTTATGAAAAAGACTGAAATCTTGCTGTTTGCAACAGTGTGAATGGAACTGGAGGCTATTATGCTAAGTGAAAGAAGTCAGTCAGAGAAAGACAGATGTCATATGATTTCACACAAATGTGGAATTTGAAAAACTCAATACATGAAAATAGGGGAAGGGAAAGAAAAATAAGATAAAAACAGAGAAGGAGGCAAAGCATAAGAGACTCTCAAATACAGAGAAGAAACTGAGGGTTGCTGGAGGGTTATGGGGTGGGGGGTTAATTTATTCTCTCTACTTAAAGGCATCTGAAATACTGGGCCTGAGGCTTCTATATTTGGAAGAAGAAAGGAATAGCTAGATGGCTGAATAAATAGCCAGAGTCAAATGTCCTAAATTATAGTCCAGGTTCTGTCATTAACTCATCATTTCACTTGGGTTTTCTCATGGGTCAAATAGAGGGTGATAATACCTCCTTGCCATGCCTACTTTATAGGGCTGTTGTGAGGATTAAATGAGATAACAGATGGAAAAGTACACTGACAAGGGAGAAAGTTCCATTCAAATTCAGAACATTCTTGTTATTGTCGTCTTACATTGTCCACTACCAAATTCATTTCTGGAAACTAGCAGCTACTGATTTGCTCATTTTCAGTGGTGTACTTTTACCTCTTTGCTTTTGAAATCCCTGCATCTCATGACATAGTATTCCCTAAAATGATTGATAGTCCTTGCAGGCTATCATTAGCACTCAATGAGACTACTGGCGTCCAAGAGGATTCTGCCACATGCCTGCATTCTGGACAGCAGTTCCACATATTTTCCATTTGAGTCAGTGGTAGGAGTTCTAGTTAAATCAAGTGTAACCAGAGAAGAGGCTGAGCAGAAGGAGGTTGGTGGAAGAAAAGAGGAAGGAAAGGTGGCAGTGTTATAAAGAGACTACTTGATACATTGCAAGGGAGAGGACCAGAAAGTCTTGTTATATACAGATATCTACCTCTTTAGGGTATTCTGATTTTTTGCTAGAACAACCACTTATCACTGCTCACCAATTTGCCATGTAGTTAGTAGTGAAAAGACTGTCCAAAGCCAAAGTCTCATTCACACTATTTGGAAATACTTAAGTTAGTTTTTTTTTTTTTCAATATTCATTACATGGGGCAGGACTCAGTTTACTTAATTATTGATTCAATAACCTTAGCACATAAATTGTGCGACAGTTAACCTAGGGTAACTCTTGGTCAAAAATAGTAAGATCCCCTAAATTATTTCAAAGAGGACACACCCACACACATACACTCACACACAAACACACACACTCAAATTCACTGTATGTTTTTTCTCTTGTAGACTTTGGAAAGAAAGTCACATTTGTGACTTATCCACAATTGGCCATTACTCATTTGGTGGAGACCTTGATCA
>NW_027532723.1:89407-96441 GCF_008692635.1 Crocuta crocuta | reverse complement strand
CTTGTTCAACATAGGAACATAAATAGTAGACGTCTGCAGGTCCATTCAATTATAACATGTTATGAATAAAAGCTACTGACCAATCTTCTTTAAATTATATATGCTGCCATTCNTGGTCCCTTGGCTTGCAGTTAGCTGGTCTTTGTCAAACTCTCATTAATAAGTCAACCAAGAAAAAAAAAATAAGTCAACCAAGTTAGATCAAGAAGCAGCACATTAGACTTTGGCCAAGACATCTCCCTCCCAGGCCTTTGTGATCTTCAAAAATGAAAATGAAAATGTTCTTAGTTTGCTCATCTATAAAATGGACCAATTAGTTCTAACTTAACCTTAGTGTTATGATGGTGATCAAATCCAGAAATGCATTTAAGGTGATTCATACTATCAAATGTGAACATTATTACTTTGCATCAAACTTTGACATATGTGAATTACAGGTACCCTGCCCAGAAAACACAAAAACAGAAAAAGAACCAGATTACATAAAGACAACTTAGTGTATTTTTTGCTTATGACTAAGTCAACAGCCGGGATGTCAAATAACACTCGTAAAAATATCTAGGTAGCCAAGTTGTAAAGATTAGAAAAAGTTTAGAGCCTGGCAAAGAACACCTGCCAAAATGCCAGAGTACCTTTTTCCTGGCAGAAAAGGTTAATGGAGCCCATTATAGCCAAGAGTGACAGCATTCCTGTCAATAACCACCACTATGGGAATAAGACCTGCACAGTGCTTGCCTAGGCATGATGGAACCCATCCTATTTCTAAATGTGATGCTTTGTCCAAGATTAAATATTTGGTTCAAGATTTAATCTTTAATATTTGAGAGAACACAATCAAGGAACAATGAATTGAGGGAAATGCTGATGAAAGATGTTTTTACATAATTAGGTACATTTTCCATGTGGTAAAAATTTTGAGGGGTCTGTTCTTTCCAATAGAACTTTTTGCTTGAGTTCCCCCAGAGGAGAATGAGGTGATTAAATCATGTGTTTCTCGAAAACAACAGGCAAAGCCTCAAATGGACAACGATCACATCGGATCAAATTCAAGGAAATTTCATACCTTTAGCATGCAGAACATTATCAAATATTTTCCAAAATGATGAAAGATTTTTTAAAAGCTAGAAAGGAAAAAAAAAAGTAAAGATATTCTAAATGGGAAAGGGTGGGAAAAGATTGAGGCTAATTGTTAATATGGTTTGTCCTAGAACTGTAATTGCTAGAGTTGATATAGTAACTATTTTAATTATTATCTACTGGCATAATTCATTTTAACTGTGGTATTAAGATAGCTTCAGGTATATATTGCAACTTGCATATATAAATTTCAGTGTCTATCAAATATTTACTACCACAGTTCACGAGAAGTCAGTGATTTTTGCCAATGAGGAAAGTTATTAACTTGCCTACAGAATCAGGATGCCATGGGAAGGGCAACCTGTATAATTTACAGAGAAAGGGGAACTTAATTTCCCTTTATTCCCTTATTTTCTCTCTTGATGGCCTGGGAAGTGTAAGTAAAGAGGGAAAAAGATCAGCAAAGAAGAGTTTTCTCCCTCTGTATTCCAGAGGGAAGAAATGAGCAAATACAATAAAACTGCATGAAGCCATTAAAGACTTGGCAATTCACAAGGATGCACTGAGAACATATACACATATCTGTGTCATAGTAGAAGCCAGTATCTCTGTCTTTCAAGGAGTTGATAGTCTCTTAAAATGGATTAATTCATACTGTTAATTTTTCCAGGTTTTTTTTATTTTTTTAATGTTTTTATTTATTTGTGAGAAAGAGAGAGAGCGACAGCGTGAGCAGGGGAGGGTCAGAGAGAGAAGGAGATAGAGAATTTGAAGCAGGCTCCAAGCTCTGAGCTAGCTGTCAGCACAGAGCCTGATGCGGGACTTGAATCCGCAAACTGTGAGATCATGACCTGAGCCAAAGTCAGACGCTCAACCAACTGAGCCACCCAGGCGCCCCAGTTTTGCCAGGTGTGTTAATCATACTGTGGTTACAAAAGAAAATGTCCTTATTTTTTTAGACATGCATGCTGAAGTATTTAGCGGTGAAATATCATTTATAATTACCTTAAAATAAAATTTGGAAAAAATGAAAAGGTAGCAAATGTGACAGATGTTAACAAATGTAAAATCTATGTACTTTATATATTGGTCTTCATTATACCATTCTTTCTGCTTTTCTGCATGTCTTCAAACTTTTATAATGAAACACTAATTACTTTCACCAATTCAGATTAATAGGGAAAAGTTAATTTAAATCATAAAAAGGTCCAAATGATAACTCTTGAAAGAAACTTTTTTTTCTTAAAATCTAGAATTATCTGATTATGTAAGATGCAAAATTGAGATGAGCTGTCATTAAATTAAAACATTACAGTACTTCAAAGTTTGGGTTTGCTAACTTCAGAAAGCACTAATCATTCATATAACTGAACTAAGAAAGAGGCAGGGGAAACAGGTGGCCTATTAATAGACCATTAAACAAGAGATTTATGCAATACACATCTACCTTGAGGAAATTGGGCTGGTCATTCTTTTTTTTTTTATGACTTCACTGAAAACTCTTGGCAATAAAATAATTATAAAATAAGTATCTTAACATTTATCTATGATATCAAAGGCAATGGATGTCCCATTCACTAGAAATAAAATGGATCCTCATTCATTTCATTCCTGAGAAATTCAGTATTTCCAAGGCAAATTTATTGCTCTGAAATTCATTCCAAGGCAAATTGAGAGGTCTAATGTACAAATTGTGAGTAAGATGGGGGAAACAATTTGTTTTGATTGCCAAATCATTGTTTATTAATTTTAAACAAGCTCTATCTGTTGAATTTTTATTATTCAAAAAGAGAGTTGCTAACATGGACTTGAACACTGAACTATGTACCAGGCTTTGTAAAACATGCTATGGACATTACTTCAATTAATTTTGATAACCTTAAATGTAATGATCATTATCTCTATTTTACGGATATGAAAACTGAGACTAAGGGAGGTTATGTAAGTGAATCAAGGTCAGGCAGCTAGAAAATGGTGGAACCAGGTTTACATTTTAAATGACCTAACTCTGAACTTACTACCATGCTATACCATTTATGGCAGCATAATACCAAAATATTTGGAGGATAAAGGCAAAACGATTCTTAATCATCTAGACACTGATGTTGTAAATAAAAATTTTAATACTATTGGGGCGCCTGGGTGGCTCAGTCGGTTAAGCGTCCAACTTCAGCTCAGGTCATGATCTCACAGTTCGTGGGTTTGAGCCCCGTGTTGGGCTCTTTGCTGACAGCTAGCTCAGAGCCTGGAGCCTGCTTCAGATTCTGTGTCTCTCTCTCTCTGTGACCCTCCCCTGCTCACGCTGCCTCTCTCTCTCAGAAATAAGGGAAACATTAAAAATTTTTAAAAAAATTTGATACTATTCTGTGGCAGACTGAACAGAATCAGTATTTAAAAGCTAGTAAGATTCCCAGATTTGGTCAAAGGTCAGAAATCAAAACATGGGAAAAAAAACACCATATTCTGGAAAATAGGAGACTGGTCAACAAAGAACCAGATCCTAAAACCTGCTGTTTTCTAGCCAAGCAAGGGCCAGATCAAACACATGATTGAGTTTTGAGTGGAAAGAATTTGGTAGGAGTCCAAGTAGGGTGGTGACTGATAGGAGATACACAAGTCTCAACAATCCAGTTATTGGGAATTAATGTACTAAGCAAGACATTGATTACTAGGGAAGCATTGAGATACCAAAGACAGCATAGGGCCAGTAAGTGAATAAACTAAGAATCAATGGTTCTTAACTTTGTCTTTATGTTAGAACTACCTAGCAAAGTTTAAAAAAATAATCCTGATTTTCATGCTATACTCCCAACCAATTAAATCAGAATCTCTGAGAGTGAGATCAAAACATCAATACTTTTTGGGGCTCCTGGGTGGCTCAGTCAGTTGAGAGTCTGACTTCGGATCAGGTCATGATCTCACCACTCATGTGCTTGAGCCCTGTATCAGGCTTTTAGCTGACAACTCAGAGCTTGGATCCTGCTTCAGATCCTGTGTTTCCCCCTCTCTCTGACCCTCCCATGCTCATGCTCTGTCTCTCTCTGTTTCTCAATAATAAATAAATGTTTAAAATTAAAAAAAATTAAAAAAGACATCAATACTTTTTAATGCTCCCCATTGACTATAATATCAAACAAGTTTTAGAACCATTGAACTAGGTACCAAGTCATGGAGTAACTAGAACTCTATATTTCCCTATGTAGACAAATAAAGTATCCCAGAAGCTAGGGTAGATTGTATCTATAGGTATGCAATTACTGATCTCAACATTAAATGTTAGAGTAATGTACACAAGCATGTCATGTTATTTGTTTCTAAATAATGCCAAATGTCCAGATGGCTCCAAGATTGATTGCCATATGATTCCCGATGCTTGACATCATGTAGAAAATTTACTTGATGACTAAATGAAGTTTTTTTTTTTACCTAATGTGTTGACATACAAACGTACTAACCTATATAGACATGAGATTTATCATTATGACTCAGAAATACTATGTGTCAAATCACCTCTTTCAAACCAAATAATTCCATGTAGCAAAAGCTTGATAACTGTGCCTATAAGTTTTCCATAGTCACAAAGTTGCAATTCTTAAACACAAGGCTTTAATTCAGTTAAAATTCCTTGATTGCTCACCATGTACTGCATTGCTTGATTTAATATATATCAGGGATGTATGATATTAAGGATGTGTGATAATGGACAAGTCAAGAGTTATTGAGAAGATCTACTGAAATAATATATTTCAAAGTGCTGTTCAATAGCAAATGCTAGAAAATGTTAAAGTTAAAGATTAAAACTGATTTAATGAAATCTCTACAAATCATTTATGCATCTTGTGACCCAGTGGGCTATAGTTATCTATATAACTACTACTAAGTGATCTTTTATATTAGTTGGTCATAAGGATAATTTATATCACTAAGACACATGCAACTTCAGATGACTGTTTTAATTTCTTTAAATGTCTCGGTGTCATATAATTTCAGTTAGTAAGTCATAGTTTATTTGCTCTTCCATGATCCAATTTTATTGTTGTTGCTGCCCTCCAAATTCCCATGTGAGTCTCTGACTCATTTATTGCAGCTGATAAAATCCACATGGCCCCAACTTGAGTTCCTTTGCTGTCCGAAATAGCTGTAAAAAAAGGAACTATCCAGTTAACACCTTGAGAATAACAGAGTCTGAGCAGTTACAGTTTTAGCAAGCACAGCATTATAGCCACAGCACTCATTTGTGAGTTTTCCTTTAATTCATTTGTATTCACACAATTACCTTTGAACTCATTGAGTCCTTTCCCACTTAAAATTTATGAATGACTCTGTAACTAAATACCTACATATGTTAGAGTAAATTAAGGAAATGCATAGGCCATAAACGGTTGTTTCAAAAATCAAAAACAAAAACAAACCAATATGTCACAATTTTAAGTTTAAAAAGGCAAAATTCAGGGGTACGTGGGTGACTTAGTCAGTTAAGCATCTGACTCGATTTCAGCTCAGTCATGATCTCATGGTTTGTGGGTTAGAGCCCTGTATCAGGTTCCATGATGACAGCACAGAGACTGCTTGGGATATTCTCTCTCCCTCTTCTCTGTCCCTCCTCTGCTCCTGCTCTCTCTCATTCTCTCTCAAAATAAATAAACTGTTTAAAAAGGCAAAATCCAGTGTTGTCTATGCTGTAGTAAAATTAGATAAAGAAAAGTTTAAGGATTTGGGGATAATTTGCTTATGCAGCTGACAAAACTCAAAATGGTCTCATTTTTATAAATAGAATTTGAAAAGTGATTAATCTATAAGTACTAATTAAAATGACTTGGAAAACGATTTTTGAAGACTGTATTAAAATAAAACTAAAAAGTAATATCTGACAATCACCTGAGGTGAGCATCTCAAAATGCTAATAATGACATGAACTCATTGTCAAATGAGGTGGCAGCAATATAGGTACAAAGAAATATTTTTCTGGTTCAAAGTGATGAAAAGGTAAGTGGAATGATCCATTCCAGACACATAATACTTATAACACTAAAGGGTTCTCAACTAAAATGTTTACAACTCATATACTGCTTCTCAGAGAGACAGAGAGAGAGAGAGAGACTGTGTAAGGAAGCAGTCATTATGTAGTGTCTAATAGAAGGAACCTAGTTGGGTAGAATGGTTAGATAGATTAGCCATCAGAAAAACTACTGCCTGAGGCACCTGGGTGGCTCAGTCGGTTAAGTGCCTAACTTTGGCTCAGGTCATGATCTCATGGTCCGTGAGTTCAAGCCCCACTTTGGGCTTTGTGCTGACAGCTCAAAGCCTGGAGCCTGCTTCAGATTCTCTCTCTCTCTCTCTCTCTCTCTCTCTCTTTCTGCACCTCCTTTGCAGTTTTCTCTCTTTCTCAAAAATAAATAAACATTAAAAAGATTGAAAAAAAAGAAAAATGATTGGGTAAGCATACTTGGTACCTTCCATTTAATGTTTTAAGATAATTATGAACTGATCAATTCTGAATTTAAAAATATTAATTTAAAAAAGAACAACATAGAATTCAGTTTTCCAGAATGTGAAGGGAAAATCAGGATTCTGTAGTTAGATAAATATTGAAAATCTCAGTTTAAAGAAGTGAAACAGTTTTAACCAACTCAGGGCTTCTCTGAGGTTTTAATATACACTGTTAATTTAAAACCAAAACTGTGTACTTTCAATATTCAATCTAGACACAGAACCCAAACCATATCTTACTGTCTATATTAACATGACTGCTATTTCATTGTATTTATTAGTATTTCTTTACTCTACCAAGATTGTCTTGTCCAAGCAAATAGTTTCTTCATTACAGAAAATACCTGAAAGACGCACCAACTCTTTTCCTCTTCAAAGGAAAGCATTCAACAGACAGTTTGAGCCCTAAGATTCTTTGACTCCTCTCAAAATTCTCACCTTCCTGCTTCTACCAATCCTATACTGTA
>NW_027532723.1:84193-88956 GCF_008692635.1 Crocuta crocuta | reverse complement strand
GTATAATGATTCATAATAAACTCCAATTAAACCCCCACATTTGAAATACCAACCATAAACCAAATAACTAATTCTTAATAAATTCTTCCCTCATCTTCCCCACTCTGAGACACACAAAAAGCTTTGTGAAGGTGTCTAAGAAATAAACCCAATTTTGTTTTATTCACAACTTATGCTGGTAATATTTGGGGAGACTTCATGAGAGAATCATTAAGAAGATGGTATAGGGCATATTACTTTCTAAATTTCCTTAACCTCCCTTCCCAATGAATGCTTGGATGTACATGAATATTTGTTTATGTGCACATGTGTGTATGTGTGTGAGAGAGAGAGAGAGAAAGACACCTTGCACATTCACAGATTTTGAGAAAGGCTGATGTAGTGAAAAGGATCTTGGACTAAGATCAGGAAATCTGTGTTCCTGCTTCTTTTTTTATGTTTATTTCAGAGAGAGAGAGAGAGAAAGAGAGAGAGAGAGAGAAAGAGACAGAGAGAGAGAGAAAGAGATGTAGAGAACGAGTGAGCAGGGGAGGGGCAGAGAGAGCACCTCTCTGTGTTCCTGCTTCTAACTACTTATTTTTGGGCATATCCCTCTTTATCTGAGTCTTTAATTTTCTTCCATATAAATAAGATGATAGGACTAGATGATCTCTGAAGATGTGGTTGATTATTAATCTTTGTTTTCTACTAGAGCACTCAAGGTGAAAGATGTACAGACGTCTGAGTTGTAGCAGAAGTAAGGGAGGTAGTAGATTATAAACAACTCCTGGCATACTAGCCTCTTTCTCTCATTCAGGAATTAAGAGAGAGATATAAGCCAGTGAGTGATGTTACCATAAGGCTATACTTGAATCTATTTCCAAGTTTTAAGAGTAACCAACCACTTGAAATAAGTCACTAGTAAATAGTATCCTGGATGCTAAAAGCTACTTGTCTGAAATACCTTTGGCTCTGTGACTATAATTTCTTCAACTAGTGTCAGGAAGAGCTACACCAATCCTAGAGAAACCTACAGAAAGTAAATGTCTCTTCTTCTTTTAACAAATTTAATAATTGATTTTTAAAGTAAGAAATACCATGTAGCTCTCTAATAGAATCATAGCTAAAACTAAAATTAAATTCATACTATACCAGATCAATTCCTACAGATACACTGGAAGTCATGATGACAATTACGTTCAGTTCTGCAAACTCATTGTTCCTAATATTTTTTTCTGGACTGCTGATTGAATGTCTTCTCATTTTTCGAGTATTTTAAATGATGTTAATTATACCATTTTACATTTGTATAGCACTTTACATTTTGCTGGGCTCTTTTGCTTACATCTTAATGAATCCATACAATAACCCTGAGATGTAGGTAAGGGGGTGGTTCTTTTCCTCAGTTTGGAAAAAGGGAAAGAGTTTAGTCGAAATAACTTGCTTAAGGTTACAACAGTGGAAGATCTTAGAGTCCAGCACAAATGTTTCAGATTTCAATTCTTTCTTTTCTCCTCCCTCAAAATTTCTCCATTTCTCCACTTGTTAAATCCAGTGGCCTCTTCAATTGTTCTTTCTTTCTTCATCCTTTAATTTCGCAACATATATTCATTGTTTGTTCATGTAGAAATGATAGCTTCAAAGTCTGTTTTAACTATTGCTACTCAGGGGCGCCTGGGTGGCTCAGTCAGTTAAATGTCTGACATCAGCTCAGGTCATAATCTCACGGTCCGTGGGTTTGAGCCCTGTGTCGGACTCTGTGCTGACAGCTAGCTCAGAGCCTAAAGACTGTCTTCAGATTCTGTGTCTCTCTCTCTGACCCTCCTCTGCTCACGTGCTCTCTCTCTCTCTCAAAAGTAAATAAAACATTAAAACATTTTTAAAACTATCTTTAAACTATCACTACTCACTTTTGAATTTATTACATTTGTAATTTCCTATGTGTACCCACTCTAATTAGTATAGTGTGGGATCAAATGGATTCTACCCTCAAAATCTTTTCACCTACTAAGGGAGATATGGCTTGTTGNGGCTTGTACAAACACACACACACACACACACACACACAGAATATATATACACACACACAAACTAAAGTCAACTAAACAGTTTCCAAGCAAGTGCTTTCACTGCCCCCTAAAAAGTCTTTGATTGCAGCCAGGTGTTTGATATCCTAGATAGCCAACACCTGTATAATTTCTAACTTCTCCTCCAAATGTCATGCCATTTTGTAATCATGGGCTAAGTCTCTCCTGTGTTCTAGGGTTGCTGTCAGAATCAACTATGAATAATTTGCTGTGACTTTTGAAAGCAGTGCACTACATTCAGAATGATGGAGTGTATGAAAAATCTCTGCCCAGTGTAAGAGGAATAAAGTTTTTTGGCCAAGTCATTACTGAACAGGGTTACTTGCTGTCTAAACCATATGCACTCAATGAGAACATGGTTTGGCTGGGGAAAGCTACTGCAACCAGCAGTCCCCAGACCTTTAATCACATATTCAAAAGAAAATGTTTTGGCTTTCATATTATTCATATTAATTCTCCCCATTCATCCCTTGAGTTGTGGGCCTTGAACTTCCCTCAGTAACACATTTTTACACATTATAAACTTCTAAACCTTACTGACAATCTCTCAGCTTCTATAAGAATAGATTTTCTATGAATCCAAATACAGCTTAGAATCTTCTCTGGTCACATAAACTAAAATAAATCACAGGGATAGAGGCACAATTCTCATAGGTTTACATATTTTCTCATTTACTTTTATCAGGTAAGCTAGATCCATTTCCTTGATGCCAAGTCACAAAGCAGATGTCAAGGGATTTGGATCATACTTGTTCCACCCTCTATTCCACCAGCTTAAAGTTCCTAGTTTTCTTTCCCACGACATTCCTAACAGGAATCGCTGACCATTCAAGACAGTCTTGTGTAATAATCTAAACAAGTCTTTTCTTCCCTCTTTCCTGCTTTAAATGTTCCAAGGATAGCTCAGATCCTTGGGACTCACTGAAAATCCCCTTGATCACTCAAGCTTCCAGTGAGCTCCTAAACCACTATCACCTACTGCATTCCAGTCACACTTCATTTTGCTAATCTCTGACCTGACAGTTGGCTAAACTTTTTAAGGCCTAAATGTCCAAGACAGAAATCACTTTAATATTCTCACTGATCTTCCTCCTCAGTGGTGAAGCTGGCAAATGAGCACACAAAAAGATGCTAGAGTAGTCCAATAATAAACAGAGACTTCAAACCTGAGGTCTGAGATAGCATGAACTGCCTGACATTACATAGACAATTTTCAGCTTATGGACATTATTTTCTCTGCAGAGTTTGTGCCATTTTCATTATATTCTCAAAATGATCAGTTATTACCAAATAGTTGAGAACTACTGGGTTTAAAAAAAAAACAACTATTGGGGATTATGTCTCCTGGCTTTTTCAGGAAAATCTTGGTCTGTGGTTCTGACTTCAGTTGAAAGAATGTTGTAATCAGTAAACATATATGCCCTCTGACTTCCAAGGACTGTGAAGGAGGAAATGGGCACAAACCAATGGATGTTATGAAAATAAAAGAACTCTGTGTTCAAAGCCTAGGAATAGCCTTATTATTATCATTAGCATTTACTTTTTCCTGACATGTTCATAGAACTAGACAATTTATAAAACGTTTCTTATGCACTACCTTCATTCCCATTTTAACTCTGTTTTTTCTCCCACTTCTCCTTGACCTTGATTTGATTGATTTGCTCTAGCAGGATCTGCCCTGGAGGCTGACAAAGGTTAATGTTTTAAACAAGTTAAAGAAAGCAGAATCTTTGTTTACAGTGCCTTACCAGTACACTTGGTCCTTAAGGAACTTGGTTAAGTAGAACTCAAAAACAAAACTTCTATTAACCCTTTGCTTCCTTTTTTGGCTACCCCCATCCCACTGTAATCAGTAGTTTCTCCTCAAAAGCCTTCTTTTACTGCCCACTTTGATTCCTGGACTACCTCATATATATCTAGGAAATTACTGCTCATAATTCTTAGCTACACTTGGCATTGTGGGTTAGAATTGAATGTTTCTTTCTAACAATATTCTATGTTTTTGGACTTTTGTAGTATCTGTTTCAGTCTTTTACCACATATATGAATTTTTTTTTTTTAATTGTGCTCTGGTAGATGTCATTCCTTTTACTTGGTAAACAAAGGCACAAAAAGATCTGGCAACTTGAAGATTCAGCAGTGTTGGAAAAAGAATCTCTAGTTGTAACCTGCTTCCAGATTACACTGATCACACTGTTCTCTTAAAATGGATAAATTAAGCACTGGAGTTCCAGTGGTACTTGCCTGTAAACGTAAAACCCCTGTACATTGTTGGTTGGAATGTAAACTGGTATAGCCACTATGGAAAATAATATGGAGGTTCCTTAAAAAATTAAAACTAGAACTGCCATATGATCCAACAATCTAAAGGAAAGGAAATCATCATCTTGAAGAAACATTTATACTCGCATATTCATAGCAGCATTACTCGCACAAGCTAACATATGGAAACAATATAAGTGTCTTTGATGGATGAATGGATAAAAATGTGGTAGGTATATACATTTATTCTATAAAATATTATTTAGTTTTAAAAAGAAGGAAATCCTGTCATTTGTGACAATATAGATACACCTAGAGGGTATTATGCTAAGTGAAAAAGCCAGAGAGAGAAAGACAAACACTGCATGTTATCACTTATATGTGGAACTTAAAAAAAGTCAAACTCATAGTAACAGAGAACAAAAAAGAGATTGC
>NW_027532723.1:83966-84160 GCF_008692635.1 Crocuta crocuta | reverse complement strand
ATTGCTGGGGTTGGGGAAAATAAAGAGTAAAACTTCAAATTTCAATTATAAGATATAAAAGGTCTGAGGATCTAATGTATAGTTGATAATGCTATATTATATAATTGAAGTTTGCAAAAAATAAAACTTGAATGCTTTTACCAAACCAAACAAAAAAATGTAAACATGTAAGGTGATGGATGTGTTAATTAACC
>NW_027532723.1:83489-83657 GCF_008692635.1 Crocuta crocuta | reverse complement strand
ATTTCTCCTGAGAGCTGTTTGGAGCCAATTTAATAATCCATGATAACAAAAGCTGCCTGTAACAAATTTTCATCCAAAAATACCATATGGTTGCACTGCAATTAGGGAGAAAAGACTTTAAAATTTTGGAATTAGAATCTTAAGTATTTGCATTAAATATAGAACTTT
>NW_027532723.1:75430-83478 GCF_008692635.1 Crocuta crocuta | reverse complement strand
TGTGCTTTCTTAAATTTTTTTCAATTTTTTTAACGTTTATTAATTTTTTGAGAAACAGAGAGAAATAGAGACAAGCAGAGAAAGGCAGAGAGAGAGGGAGGTGCAGAATCTGAAGCAGGCTCCAGGCTCTGAGCTTCAGCACAGAGCCTAGCGGGGGTCGAACCCATTAACTGTGAGATAATTACCTGAGCCAAAGTTGGATGCTCAACCACCTGAGTCACCCAGGCACCCCTACTAAATGTGTTTTCTATATGGTGTTGGTTTCACTTCCAGCTCTGAGAAGTCTACCTAAGATAAGGTGTATTCATTATCTACAATTGTTGTAACAAGTTATCACACATTTAGTGGCTTAAAATAAATTTATTATCTTTTTAGCTTTATTGAAGTATAATTGATATACAACACATTGCTCAAATTCAATGTATAAATCTTTTTTTTTTTATTTTTTTATTTTTTAAAGCTTTTTTTTAATGTTTTATTTATTTCTAGGAGAGAGAGAGAGAGACAGCGTGAACAGGGGAGGGTCAGAGAGACAGGGAGTCACAGACAGAAATAGGTTCCAGGCTCGAATCCACGAACAAAACCGCGAGATCATGACCTAAGCGAAAGTCGGACGCTTAACCAACTAGGCCACCCAGGCGCCCCTCAACATATAAATCTTGAGGAGTTTGGAAATATGCACACACTCATAATACTTTCAACTCAATCAAGGTACTAAACATATACATCACTTCCAAAAGTTTCCTTTGCTCTTTTTGTTTTGTTGTGGTAAGAACACTTAACATAATATCTAACCTCTTAATATACACATTTTTAAATTTTTAATGTTTGTTTATATTGAGAAAGAGAAAGAAAGAGAGCATGAGCAGGGGAGGGGCAGAGAGAGGGAAGAGAGAGAATTCCGATTCTTTACTAACATCACAGAGCCCAACATGGGGCTTGATGTCATGAACTGTGAGATCATGACCAGAGCTGAAACTGAGANAAAACTCGTAATCTATTTTAAAATTTACAATACCACATTGCCTTTTAATGTTTATTTTTTAGAGAGAGACAGACTGTGAGTGGGGGAGGGGCAAAAAAGGAGGAAGACACCGAATCTGAAGCAGGTTCCAGGCTCCAAGCTGTCAGCACAGAGCCTGATGCCGGGCTCAAACTCACAAACTGTGAGATCATGACCTGAGTCAAAGACGGATGCTTAACTGACTGAGCCACTCAGGCACTTCTACAATACCGCATTGTTTTTTCTTTTTAAATTTTTTAAATGTGTATTTATTTTTGAGAGACAGAGAGAGACAGGGCACAAGCAAGAGAAGGGGAGAGAGAGAGGAAGACACAGAATCTGAAGCATGTTCCAGGCTCTGAGCTGTCAGCACAGAGCCCAACTTGGGGCTCAAATCCACAAACCACGAGATCATGATGCAATCTGAAGTCAGACACTTAACCAACTGAGCCACCCAGGCACCCCTACAATACACATTTTAATGTTAGGCATTATCTTGTACCAAAAATCTCTAAAACTTCATCTTGTATAAAAGGAACTTTATACCCAATGAGCAATAATTCCCCATTTTTTCCTTACCCCATCCCCTGGTAACCACTGTTCTATTCTTTGCTTCTATGTGTTTATTTTAGATATCAAATATAAGTGAAATCATGCATTGTTTGTCATCATATGACTGGCTTCTTTCACTTAGCAGAATATCTTCTTGGTTCATTCATGCTGTTGCAAATGGCAGGATTTCCTTTTTTAAAGATTGAGTAATATTCCATTGTATGTTTGTGCCACATTTACTTTATATATTCATCTGTCAATAGACATTTGGGGTCTTTACATATATTTGCTATTGTGAACAATGCTGTAATGAACATGGAAGTGCAGATATCTCTTTGAGATTCTGATTTTAATTATTTGGGATATATACTCAGAAGTAGGATTGCTGGATCATGTGGCTTGTAGTTCTCTTTTTGATTCTTTGAGAAACATCCATACTGTTTGCAATAGTGGCTACACCATTCCACATTCCCACTGACAGTGTACAAGGGTTACAATTTCTCCATATACTTACTAATACTTGATTTTGTCATTTGAGGGTTGTTTGTTTGTTTTTGTTTGTTTGTTTGTTTTTGGTAATAGCCATCACAAGTGTGAAGTGCTGATATACTGTGGTTTTTTATCTGTATTTCACTGATAATTTGTGAAGTTAAACACCTTTTGGTATACCTGGTGGCCAAATGTGTGTCTTCTTTAGAGAAATGTCTATTGAAGTTCTTGGCTCATTTTTAAAGTCAGGTTACTTGTTTTTTTGTGAGGGTTTTGCTTTTGTTTTATTTAGGGTAGGAGATTCTTATATATTTGGGATATTAGCCCATTATCTTCAATAGATAGTCTGCAAATATTTTCTCCTGTTGTAGAGGTTGCAAATTTATTATCTTATAGTTCTATAGGTCACAAGTGAAACATAGGTCTCATTTGCATTAAAATCAGGATGTTAGCAGGGTTTCATTCCTTTCTTGATGTTCTAGAGTTACAATCTGTTTCCTTGCCCTTTCCAGCTTCTAGCAGCTTTCACATTCCTTGGCTAGTATCCCCTTTCCTCAGTCTTGGAATATAGCAATGGTGAGTTGAGTTAATCTCACATGACATCATATCACTCTGACCTATTCTGGGTCCTTCCACTTTTAAGGATTCTTGTAATTACATTGGGTCACTCATATAATATAAGATAACCCTGGGTACAATCTTAATTCCCTTCTACATGTCAGGTAATATCCTAACAAATTAAGGGATTAGGTTATTGAAATATTTTAAAGGAGTTTTATTCAATCTACCACACGAGTTAAAGTTCAATGCTACTAACTACAGAATCCACTTGGTTTTCATACAAGTTACCAAAACTCAGATATAGCTTTTTGTAAGGTGTGCTCAGTGAAATGTTGGTGGGTATAACACACACATGTACACAAATACATGCATCATGTGAAAACACATGTACACAAACACACATACACATTACTACAAAAGGTAGTCCATGGTGAAATTTTTATAAAATGATGGATAAATCAAAACTCAATAGGTTCCTTTCTTACATGATATGGACTTTGATGGACCAATATTCACTACTAAACTCTAAGATAGGGAGATAGTCTTAGGCCTTTCTCAAATTTAATTGATTATAAAAGTTGTTTGTAAGACCAATGGGAAACACTACCCTAAGGTTTTGGACATCGAGTTCCAGTTGGTTTTAGAAACAGCCCAATCGGTCTACCTTGTGGCTACAAATTACATCTAAGCATTGATTTTCCCTTTTCAAATGGTTACTGTTGGTAGAACTCAGAGGCTTAGTGCAGACATACACCCATGTGCTTATATCTTATACTTTATTGAATTAAACATGGTTTAAGTATTTTCAAACATGTTAACTCATGAGAAAATTCTATTTTCTGTTAGCTAGAGGCTATTAATGAAGCCTAGTTGTTAAAAAGCCAATCATCTTATCTCTAGTCTATGACTAGTGTCATTCTCTCATCTATAATCCTCCTGTTGGCCAGTGAAAGGCTGGCATTTTGTCATAAGTTCCTCAAGCTTGTTCCATGGTTAACCCATTCTTTCCCTGAGTCATACTGTATGAAGTAGTCTCCCTCAGTGAGTTTGTATCATATTATCTTGTTATTTTCCTTCATAAAAGTTATCAGGATCTGTGAATATCTTATATATTTGTTTGCTTACCTAATATTTATCTCTTTCCCCAACTAAAATGTAGGCACCATGAGGGCAGGAAATGTGTTGGCCTTGTTTTCTGTATATCTCCAATGCCTGGAATTGTGCCTGACACATAACAAGTGGCCAATAAATATATGATGATTAAATAAATAAATCCCTATTCTACGTATTAGAAATAAAAAGCTGAGTTATTGAGGCAAAATTACTTTCCTAATATCAGGCTTCTTTGTGACACAGCTAGGAACATATCCCTTGTTTCCTAATGCTTAGAGAAGTGTCCTTTGCTTTATGGAATGTAACTTGCTAATTACTGGCTTGTAGATCTAATGTGATATAGTTGGTTTTTACTAACCAATACTTTCCCTCACTGCTTTAAGAATGAATCTATAAGCACTGGTAATCAATGAATAAATTTCCTAGTGTTGGCAACAGAAAGGAATGGGAAAATTTCCATTTCTTCCCTATTATAACTCAGAGGGAAAGAAACACTTTCCCTGTTTTATTTTTTGCCAGCTCCTTAGGGACCTTCTGAAGGTAGCTCTAAAACTATTCTTTCTAACTTCTGAAGACTAAGAACATCTACTGAGGAACTATTTTTCAGAGCTAGCAACATCAGCTACTTGAAGTAAACCATTTGAAATACAAGTAGCCTCGGCCCCCGCAAACTCTGGTGCTTGTGCACTCACTTCCAGGGACCAGCAGCACATCACCATCACCTCCTGAGAAAATTACAGAACAAAGAATGGGAATTTAGACAATGGAAAGGCAAGATGGTGGAGAAATAGTGAGTTCTGTATTTCCTGCCCGCCTCTCTCAAACAAAGAAGGGCTGAAGCCAAAGAACACTGAGTCTGAGAGGAAGAGACAGAGTCTGCTAAGAAGACAGCCTCATAGGTGCATGATTGCGAACTGGGGAAGATAAAAATGGGCCAGGACCCAGAAGCATGGAGGGGAGGGAGCCCCCTCTGTGGAAAGCCACGGAGAGACAAGGGGAAGAGAAAGCGCCGCTGAAACTGCTCATAGAACTGTCCCTGGAGAAGAGGGAAAACTTATCCCATGATGGAGAGGGATCCTATCATTCCATCTCTAACCGCAGGACTTTTGGAGAGAGAGCCTATCTCTAACTGTGGAACGTTCTTTGGGCTGGGTGCCCTTGGTCCCAGGCATCAGGAAGAATCGCTCCCCTATTCTTCCTACTCAATCCCTTGCAAGGAAGTGCCCCAGCCTGTAGGATTACATTTCGGTCAGTATCATTAAAGCACACAGACAAAGATCTGGAAAGGAGGCTGGGCTTGGGATATAGAACATAGTCCACCTTGGCTACACCTGTGGCACAGGAAGATTGGACACAAAAGAATTATTTGCAATACTTGGTTAGAGAAGACACTGGGGGGCCACTACTTTTCTTCCCACAACCACCAAGGCAGGACCTGAGGCAGCGGCCTGCAAGACCCACAGTGGAGGGTAAACCTGTCTACACCAAACCACACTCATCTGGCTGTGGATAACTGGTTTGTTTGTTTGTTTGTTTGTTTTTACCAGAGCCCAGGGCAAGACCAGCATTGATGCATTGTCATCATTAACTCTAAATCAATTCTTGCTATTCAGATATATTCTCCCTTACTTCATTCTTATCTCTCCCCTCTGCTGGACTGGACACTTTGGTATAGGTTTGCTTAAACAGTCACATTTAATCCATTCTCTTGATGCATATTCTACACTTCTGTCATTACCTTCCTTTATCTCTTTCTCTCTCTGGAATAATCAGACTATACAGTTTCTCTAGGTAACATTATCTTCATTTCTTTCTCCTCGCCTCCTACCATATTCTCCTTTTTCTCTCCCTGAATTAAGGCTTTTAGTCTGTCTGCCTGGTCAATGTTCAAGTTCTCTTTCTCCTCACCCTGTCATTTCTCTATTTGTATATGCTCTTCCATCAGCACTGCATACACCCTGCTCTTTATTTGTAGCTGGGAATTCTGGTTTTATGCTTTTAGACTGCCCTTTGTCTTTTGTTGTTTTTGTTTTTTGTTTGTTTGTTTTTTCCTTTTGGTTTCCTTCTTTGTTTGATTTGTCTGTGCGTTTGCATAATTTTGTTACCTGTTTGTTTTTCTGTCTGTTTTCCTTTCCAAGGCTACCTCAAGAAACAGGCCAAAGTACACATGGTGGAGAGTCCTAAACATCACTACAAGTAGGGGAAACAAAATAACCAAAATCTCAAGAAGAGAGACCAAGGGACACCATTAAAAGAACACTTCCTGAGCAGACAGGCCCTGGACAGTCAATGTGCCTTCTTCTTCTTTTTTTTTTTTTTAGTTTATTTATTTTTGAAACAGAGAGAGACAGAGCATGAGTGGGGGAGGCACAGAGAGAGAGGGAGACACAGAATCTGAAACAGGCTCCAGGCTCTGAGCTGACAGCACAAACCCAATGTGGGGCTTGAACCCACGAACTGCGAGATCATAACCTGAGCCAAAGTCGAGGCCTAACCTACATGAGCCACCCAGGCACCCCAATGTGCCTTCTTTAATATAGCAGTACTCTCAGGTGCAGAGTGCATAACAAGCTTTTAAAACTAACAAAAGACAGAAAGCTACCCAAAATGACAAAACGGAAGAACTCTCCTCTAAAGAAATTCCAGGAAGAAGTGACAGCTAAAGAATTGGACAAAACAGATATAAGCAACATAACTGAACAAGAATTTAGAACAATTGTCATAAAATTAATCGCTGGGCTTGAAAAAGGCATGGAAGACACCAAGGAAGCTATTGCTACAAAGATTATTGACTTTAAAAATAGTTGTGATAAACTAAAAAATGCTATAAATGCAGTGCCTAACAAACTGGAAGCAGCCATGCACAGATTGAAGAGGCAGAGAGGAGAATAGGTGAACTAGAAAACACAATTATAGAAAAAGAGGAAGCTGAGAAAAAGAGAGATAAATTGATCCAGGAGCATGAAAGGAGAATTCGATGCAACCAAACAGAACAATATCCAGATCATAGGAATTCTAGAAGAAAAAGAGAGAGAAAGGGGCTTAAGGAGTACTTGAACAAATTAAACTGGGAACTTCCCCAATCTGGGGAAAGAAACAGACATGGAAATCCAAGAGACACAGAGAACTTCCCTCAGACATAACTTGTTTTTAATTCTTTTTAACGTTTATTTTACTTTTGAGACAGAGAGAGACAAAGCTTGAGTGGTAATGGACAGAGAGGGAATCACAGAATCCTAAGCAGGCTCCAGGCTCTGAGCTGTCAGCACAGAGCCCAACACAGGGCTCAAACTCATGGACCTCAAGATCATGACCTCAGAAGTTGGCTGCCCAGCCGAATGAGCCACCCAGGTGCCCCAAAATAAATAAACCCTCAGACATAACTTGAATCAATCCTAGGCACGACATATAATGAAATATGAAAATAATGAAAGTTAGCTTTATAGAGGGTCAGTGCTATTTCACACAGCAGCGCACTGCAATAGCACAGATTTTCCAAAGCCACTCTATAGAGCCCTAGGGTATTTATGGCACTGGCTAGACCCCAATGCGATCGTGACTTCATTAGAGTTATCTCTTTCTTCACTAAAGCTTCATCCCCTCAATATGTTTTCATATTGGGCTTCAGCTTTAAACTGCTTTTGTAGAAATTATTCCACTACTAAAAGGGGAATACCACTGAAATAGATATGATTCTTGACATTTTGAAGNCATGGCCAGATTTCATTCTTTCTAATTGCCATGTAGTATTCCATTGTATAGATAAACCATATCTTCTGTTTTTTTAATTTATTTATTTTTAAATAGTTTATTTTCAAATTGGTTTCCATATAACACCCAATGCTCATCTAAACAAGTGCGCTCCTCCATGCCCATCAACCCCCTTCCCCACTACCCCACCCCCATCAGCCCTCAGTTTGTTCTCAGTATACAAGAGTCTCTCATGGTTAGCCTCCATCTCTCTCCCCAACTATTTTTCCCCTTCTCCTCCCCCATGGTCCTCCATTAAGTTCTTCCTAATCCACCTATACATGCAACCATATGGTATTTGTCCTTCTCTGCCTGACATATTTCGCTCAGCTAACACCCTCAAGTTCCATCCATGTTACTACAAATGACCAGATTTCATTCCTTCTCATTGCCATATAGTATTCCATCGTATAGACAGACCACATCTTCTTGATCCATTCATCCATTGATGGACACTTAGGCTCTTTCCATCTTTTGGTTACTGTTGAGAGTGCTGCTATGAACAATGGGGTCCATGTGCCCCTATGCATCAGCACTCCTGTATCCCTTGGGTAAATTCCTAGCAGTGCTATTGCTGGGT
>NW_027532723.1:66392-75357 GCF_008692635.1 Crocuta crocuta | reverse complement strand
GGACTCTCAGTGTGGTTTTCATCTGTACTTCCCTGATGATGAGGGGTGCTGAGCATCGTTTCATGTGTCTATTGGCCATCTGGACGTCCTCTTTGGAGAAGTGTCTGTTCATGTCTCTATCCATTTTTTCACTGGATTATTTGTTTTTCGGGTGTGGAGCTTGTTGAGTTGCTTAGAGATTTTGGATACAACCCTTTTATCTGATATGTCCTTTGCAACCATCTATTCCCATTNTTTCATTCTTCTGCATGTTGCTGTCCAGTTCTACCAGCACCATCTCGTAAAAGAGGCGATCTTTTTCCGTTGTATACTCTTTCCTGCGATGTCAAAAATTTGTTGGCCATCCATTTGNTGGTGGATCATTTTTTATATGTGCCATTACATTCGATTTGCAAGTATCTTGTTGAGGATTTTTTCATCTGTATTCATCTAGATATTGGCCTGTAGTTCTCCTTTTTTGCTGTCTCTGTCTGACTTGGGAATCAAAGTGATGCTGGCTTCATGGAATAAATCCAGAAGTTTTTCTTTCATTTCTATTTTTTAGAATAGCTTGAGAACAATAGGTATTAACTCTGATTTAAATGTCTGTTAGAATTCCCTAGGGAAGCCTTCTGGCCCAGGGCTCTTATTTGTTGGGAGATTTTTGATAACTGATTCAATTTCTTCACTAGTTATGGGTCTATTCAGATTTTCTATCCCTTTCCGTGTGAATTTTGGTAGTGAGTATGTGTTTAGGAATTTCTCCACTTCTTCTAAGTTGTACAGTCTTGGCATATAATTTCTCATAGTATTCCCTGATAATTGCTTGCGTTTCCTAGGGATTGCCTGTAATAAATCCCTTTTCATTCCTGATTATGTCTATTTGGGTGCTTTCATTTCTTTTAAGAAGTCTGGCTAGAAATTGGTCAATTTTATTTATTTTTTCAAAACACCAACTTTTGGTTTCAGTGATCTGTTCAACTGTTTCTTTGGTTTCTATATTGTTTATTTCAGCTCTGATTTTTATTATTGCTCTTGTCCTTTTGGGTTTTGGTACTCTTGTTGCTCTCCCTCCAGTTCCTTTAAGTGCGCTTTTTTATTTTGTACTTGCGCTTTTTCTAATTTCTTGAAATAGTCCTGAAGTTCAATGTACTGTGCTCTTAAGAATGCCTTCGGCACATCCCATAGAGTTTGAATTGTTGTATTTTCATTTTCATTTGTTTCCATATATTTTTAAATTTATTCTCTAATTGCCTGATTGGCCCATTCGTTTTTTTGTAGGGTGTTCTTTAACCTCCATGTTTTTGGGGGTTTTCCACTTCTTCCTGTGATTGATTTCAAGTTTCATGGCATTGGGATCTGAAAGTGTGCATGGTATGATCTCAGTTCTTTTATATTTATTGAGGGTTGTTTTATGTCCCAGTATGTGATCTCTCTTGGAAAATTTGCCATGCCCACTTTAGAAGAAAGTGAATTCCATGGCCTCAAGATGTAGAGTTCTAAATATATCTGTGAAACCCATCTGGTACAATGTGTTGTTCAGGTCTATTGTGTATTTATTGATTTTCTGTCTAGTTGATCTACCCATTGCTGTAAGTGGAGTATTAAAGTCCCCTGCTATTAGCACATTCTCGTCCATAAGATTGTTTCTGTTTGTGATTAATTGTTTTATATATTTGGGTGCTTCCATATTCGGCGCATAGACATTTATAACTGTTAGCTCTTCCTGATGGATAGACCCTGCAATTATTATATAATGCCCTTCTTCATCCCTTGTTATTGTCTTTAATTTAAAGTCCAGTTTGTCTGATATAAGTAGAGCTACTCCAGCTTTCTTTTGACTTCCAGTAGCATGATATATATTTCTCCATCCCCTTACTTTCAATCTGACAGTGTCCCCAGGTCTATAATGAGTTTCTTATAGACAAAAAATAGGTGGATTTTGTTTTTTTATCCATTCTGCTACTCTATGTCTTTTGATTGGAGCATTTAGTTCATTTACATTCAGTGTTATCATTGAAAAATATAGGTTTAGAGTCATTGTGTTCTTTGTAAGATTTATGCTTGTGGTGGTGTCTCTGGTACCTTGCATCCCTTGCAACATTTCCCTCAGAGAGTCCCCCTCAAGATTTCTTGTAGGGTTGGTTTAGTGGTGACAAATTATTTCAATTTTTGTTTATTTGGAAAGACTTTTATCTCTCCTTCTATCCTGAATGACAGGCTTGCTGGATAGAGGATTCTTGGCTGCATATTTTTTTCTGTTCATCACATTGAAGATTTACTGTCATTCCTTTCTGGCCTGCCAGGTTTCAGTAGCTAGGTCTGTACCCACTCTGATAGGTTTCCCTTTGTATGTTAGGGCCTTTTTATCCCTACCTGCTTTCATAATTCTCTGTTTGTCCTTATATTTTGCCAGTTTCACTATGATATGTCATGCAGAAGATCAATTCAAGTTATGTTTGAGGGGAGTTCTCTTTGCCTCTTGGAATTCAATGTCTGTTTCCAGCTATAATTTGTTCATGGACTCCTTCAGCGCCTTTCCCCCTTTCTTCCTCTTCTGGAATTCCTATCATACAGATATTGTTCCATTTGATTGTATCACGCAGGTTTTGAACTTTCCTTTTGTGTTCCTCAATCAGTTTATCTCTCTTTTTCTCAGCTTCCTCTTTATCTATAACTGTTTCTTCTAATTCACCTATTCTCCTCTCTGCCTCTTCAATCCGTGCATTGGACACCTCCATTTAATTATTCACCTCATTTATAGCATTTTGTAATTCATCACAACTTATTTTAAGCTCCATAGTCTTTGTAGCAGTAGTTTCTCTGATGTCTTCCATACTTTTTTCAAGCCCAGCAGTTAATTTTATGACTATTGTTCTAAATTCTTATTCAGTTATGTTTCTTGTATCTGTTTTGAGCAGGTCTTTAGCTGTCATTTCTGCCTGAAAAATTCTTTGTAGGAGAGTTCTTCCGTTTCTTCATTTTGGCTAGCTTTCTGTCTCTCTTCAGTTTTAAAAGCTTGTTATGCACTCTGCACCTGCAAGTACTGCTGTATTAAAGAAGGCTCTTTGACTGTCCAGAGCCTGTCTGTTCAGGAAGTGTTCTTTGAATGGTGTCTCTTGGTCTCTCTTGTTGAGATATTTGTTATTTCATTTCCCTATTTTTGGTGGTATTTGGGTCTCTTCATCATGTGTACTTCGGCTTGCTTCTTGAGGTAGCCGTGGATAAGAAAATAGACAGACAAACACACAGGGAACAAAGGCACACAAATACACAGACAAATCCAACAAACAAGCAAACCAAAAGGAAAAGAAAAATAGAAAAAAAAGAGACGGGAAAAAAAGAAAAAAAACAAATAGTAAAAATAAAAAGAAAAGAAAAAAAACGTAAGACAAAGGGCAGTCTAAATGCATAAAACCAGATTTCCCAGCTACAAATAAAGAGCTGGGTGGAGGCAGTGCTGATGGAAGTGAATATAGAAAGAGAGAAATAACAGGGTGGGGAGAAAGCGAAACTGGACAATGACCAGGCAGAGAAACTAAGAGGCTTAATTCAGAGAGAGAAAGAGGAGAATATGGTAAGAGGCAAGGAGAAAGAAACAAAGATAATGTTACTCAGAGAAACTATATAGTCTGATTACTCGGGAGAGAGAGAGAGAGAGAGAGAGGTATAAAGGTAGTGGTGGAGGTGTAGAATATACCTCTAGAGAATGTATTAAATGTGGCTATTTAAGCAAACCAATGACCAGAGTGCCCAGTCCAGCAGAGGGGAGGGATATGAATGAGAAAAGAGAAAATATATCTGAATAGAAAGAATTGATCCAGAATTAATCATGGTAGTGCAGCATCTATGTTGGTCTTGCTCTGGGCTCCAGTATAAAAAAAAACCAGCTCTCTAGGGGGGATGGGCGTGGTTTGGTGTAGGCAGTTCTTAGCCTCCAGTGCATCCTATTGGCAGCTCTCTGAGGTCCCGCTTTGGTGGTTGTGGGGAGAAAAATGGTGCCCCCCCCCCAGTCCCTTCTCGAATCAAGCATTGCAAATCACTCTTTTGGGTCCAATCTCCCCATGCCATGAGCATAACCAAGGTGGGGCATGTTCTATGTCTCAAGCCACGCCTCATTTCCAGATCTTATCCGTGTGCTTTATTGATACCACCTGAAATATGAACACACAGCTCGAGTCCTTCAGAGTAGTTTCAAGCCAGCCTGGCCTCTTC
The DNA here is from genome assembly GCF_008692635.1 of Crocuta crocuta. Classification (NCBI taxonomy): domain Eukaryota; kingdom Metazoa; phylum Chordata; class Mammalia; order Carnivora; family Hyaenidae; genus Crocuta; species Crocuta crocuta. Next base: position 71,163 of record NW_027532723.1, on the reverse strand, counting down.
CCCACTGGGGATAGAGCTGAGATAGAAGAGCGGCAGATTGGTTTCAGGCCGAGCCGCTTCCCCTCCAGATAGAGCTGGAGAGCAGAGGAGCATTTTCTCCTGGCGCCACCTGGGATTGCGGTGTCCAGCTCAAAGTTAGCTCCACAGCAGGAAACCGGATCTCTCTCTGTCCCAAGCCAAGGATTTTCTCTTCTCCAGGGACAGGGAGAGTTCTTTAAGCACTTTTAGCCGCTCTTTCTTTTCTCCTTGACTCACCGCGGCTCCCCGCAAAGGGGGCTCCCTCCCCTCCCTCCGTGTCTCTGGTCCTGGCCCATTTTTATCTCCCCCAGTTAGCTCTCATGCACCTATAAGGGTGTTTTCTCAGTGGACTCTGTCTTCTTTTCCTCCCAAACTCCTGCGATTCTTTAAGGGTTCCTATGGCTTCAGGCCTCCTCCATTTGAGAGATGGGGGCGAGTGAAATGTACGGAGCTCCCTACTTCTCCGCCATCTTACCTCCCTCCAACATTAAAATTAATTAAGATTAAATTTGTAATTAAAACATTTTTAAACTGATATAATTACAGATCCCTCATTTTCAAAATGAACTCCAATACTAGTGCAACTTTAGTTATATTGTTCATTTCTTCCACCCACACCATAATCATTTGCAGTCTTTTAAATCACATGTTCCCATTGTGTGTTTATGATGACAAAGAAGGGGAAGTGAGGAAGTAATAAGACACATCCTGATTTTAATCCTTGCTTTGAGAAATAGTAGGCTCATGATACATCATTTTGACCTTCTAAATATTGTATATTTAAATTGATGATCACTCCACCTCTTTTCACTGAGGTTGCAAACAAGAGAAGACATACAATGGCATACTCTGAAAATTATACATTATTGAAAAGGTCAAAATAGTGGAGTCAAATGTTGTTATTTGTAATTTACAGAATATATGAGGCATTCAAATTCAAATAACTCATCCTCTTGACAGAGTAAGAACAAAATAAAATGGTACAACATGAATCCATTTGGGAAACAGGCAAAAGAAATAAAACATAGCCAGAGCCCAATCTCTTTTTTGATTCCCTAAGATGAAGCTCCATTTACTTATTCTCCCATAGGTACTAGAAACCCATCAGGTTCCCTGAAAAACAAGTCACATTTTCTTCAAATGTTAGCTTTAAAATGTTGAAAGAAGGAGAATTCAAGAGTAGATATCATTTCATTATACAAAGAGATAGCAGGAATTTAGTGTAAAAAGCACTGGCTGCTTTGGGATAAATATACCTTAGTTATCATGGCCAGTTAGTTGTATGACCTTAAAATATCAATTTAATTCTCTGGCCTTGAGTTTCTTCATATGAAAAACAATGTAATCATATCAGAATATCTTTTGGGATCATCTTAGCTCTAATATTCTGACCTGTCATTTGATGTTATAATTTATAATCCAAATCTCCTTCCATACTTTTCCATGGTGGTAGATTGTTTCCAAATATTGTCACCAAAAATTATATAGTTTCTTTTTTCAGAAATAGAATTCATTTCCCTTCCCCTTGAATTTGAGCTTGCCTTATGATATACTTTGACAAAGTAGAATATGGTGAAATTGATGTCCATTTCAGGCCTAGTTATTAAGAGATCTAGTATTTTATTTCTGTTATAGAAAAGAGTTGCTAAGTAAAGAAGTTTGGACTAAAAAAGTGAATAATAAATACCATGTGGAAGGAGAGAAGCCACGTGGAGAAGAAATGAGATGCTTTTGACAAAGGTCAGCACCAAGGCCCCAGAAATGTGAGTGAGGCCACATTTAGCTCTCAGCTAAATTCGACTGCATGAATGATCACAGCTGAAATCACGTGCAGGAAGAGAACCACTCAGAATCTCCCAGCATCACAGGAAATAATAGTTGTTTTCAATCCACTAAATTTTGAGGTTTTTATAGAGTTCTAGATAATTGAAATGCCCACTTCAGTGAATGACACCTCTGTTCACTCAAATGTTCAAACCAGAAACCTGGGAAACTTACATTACACTATCCTCTTTCTCATAATCCCATTTCCAATCCGTTACCAAGTCCATTAGATGAAAGCTTCTTGAAGACAAGAACCATGTCTCTATTGCTCACTACTGCATCTGTAGCACTTAACAGTGTCTGAGACACAGCAGGTTAATTTAAGGAAGAGTGCAATTGATCTTACCTCCACCAACACCTTTGTCTAAGCCACCTTCATCTTTTGCTTGAAATACTTCAATATCCTTTTAACTGAAAGAAGCTGGGTGAAGGGTATATAGGAACTCTGAGCTAGTTTTACAATATTTCTGTAAATCTAAAATTATTTCAAAATAAAAAGTCTAAAAAATATATATGTATGTATAATCCTCCTCTGAGGCTCTGCATAATGTGACAGCACATCACGTTTCTGATGCCACTTGGTGCCATCCCTCCTTATGTTTCCACAGATTGCAATGTTCTAGTTACATTGGATTTAAGTCTCAAATATTTTCAACTTTTCCTTCTGCAGGACTGTAACATGTACAACTCCCTTTGCATGAAACACATTTTCCTCAGTTTTTGTATGCTGCTTCCTTCTCTTTCTTTAAGTCTACACTTCTAAACTTTTTGAAACCATACATTTTCTTTACCCTTCCAAAATCTAATTCATTTTCTCTCACAGAACTCTCTTTTGACCATTCATAACATTTAATCACAATTTTTAATTTTACCTCCATGTAAAATGGGTTAATATACTTACCTTCGGTTTCTCTTGTTAGACAATAATGACCATGAGAAAAACTGTATCTGTGTTATATCCACAATGTTTAGAACAGTGCTGTACACCATTAGCACTCTATAATTTTTTGTTGAATGAGCTAAATCTAATGAACCCTCGCTTAAATTACCTATTTGTATTATGTGCTAATAAAAATCTATGCAAATTAGAATACATTGGTAAAGACCATGTTTCTGGATGTGAAAAAGCAGCCTCATGTATTGAAGGGAATCTGAGAGTTTATTTTATGGATCTAGAAAGAGCAAAAACTACACCATCCCCAGTGGCCACACTGTCACTAAAAGGACCTAGAGATCACAACAAAAGTGAATGCTACACTTTTATTTACTGGACCATAGGACATTTATTTATTCATCACTTTTTGACCATCTATTGTCTACCTTGACTGTACATGGCATCTACACTGCCTTGTACTGGATACTAGAAGGAAGACCCAAGTTACATTACATGTTTACACTGAAATAAATCCCAGTGATATGCAATAATACACAATCCCACTACTACAAAGCAATAATCTAGAATAATCTGGTTTATAATTATCTGTAATCTATTTACAAGATAACAATAGATGTGTGTCAGCTAATTTTTCTCCACTTCCCAAGCTACTCCTTTTCTCCAAAGTTTTTCTGAGATGAGAAAGAAGCATAGCCCTGAAATTGTACTTGCTTACCATACTACTTCTATCATATGCACATATACCCTTAAGATTCAATTGGGCAGATTTTCCTCTCCTCAGTGTTATGTTATAATGCAAGATTTTTATTCAATTTTTTAATCTATAAACTGATATTGCTCCATAAATACAAACTCTATAAACATATTAGGAAGTCAGAGTTTTTCCAGTCATGAGGAACTATTTCTGCCAAGGGAGACAGCTAAAATGAGTAAGCCCTTATGGCCCTAAGACAAGGAGGAAAAAACAATTCTTCAAATAAGGCCCAATTTTGAAAAGGACTTCACATATACACAAGAACTTTTCTCTCCTATACTTGGTAAACTAGATTTGTAAATTCAGGACTGAGGTCAGAGTTTATTTCAGATAAGACATCTCTTTTAGGATTTGTATGAGATCTGTTTATGTGCTTGTCTAACAGTATATCTTTCAAGAAGCCACCAATAATATGAAAACTCAAATTCCAAAGCTTCCAAACATTCAGATTTTAGTATAGCAAACTTCTCACTTTGGAACTAAAGATTTTTACTTCTCATCCATATGTTCACTACCATTGGTAGCAATGTAAGTAGGTGTGGTGTCATGGATTGAATTGTGTACTCAAAGAGTTATGTACCAATGTCTGGCACTTGTGAATATGACCTAATTTTGGAAATAGGGTCTTTGCAGACATTAGATAAAGTAACACGAAAGTAAGGTGAGATCTGTAATTCAATCACTACTATTCCTTATAAGAACAGGAAAATTAAGAAACAGAAAAAGAAACAGACAGGAAGAGAATGGTATGTGATGGCAGAGACAGAGATTGGAGTGACACATGTACAAGCCAAGGGACACCAACCATTATTGGCAACTGCCAGGAGGTAGAAAAGAAACATGGAACAGATTCACCCTTGGAGTCTTCAGAAGAAAACAACACTGCTGAAACCTTTATTTCAAACTTCTAAATCTCTGAAAATGTGAGACAATAAACTAATTCTGTTGTTTTAAGCCACTAAGTTTGTGACACTTGATTACAACAGACCCAGGAAATTGTATATATAGTAAAGCTAAGGACGGGTATGTCATATGGGACCAAATCCACCTACATACACTTGCACCACTGTATTTTTGTGGTACTCAGAGAAACACTGTGAGGTTTTTAGGCTCTGTCAAAACCACTATGTACTTTTCACCATTCAACATAGAAACTGATTTCTTTACTTTTTCTCTTATTTAGAAAACTGGAACTTCTGGTCTATGAAGACTGAAGAGAGTTAATATAATTCAAACATTACATAATACAGTTGCCTTTCACTGCTTGAAGTAGTCCAATT
>NW_027532723.1:63282-66343 GCF_008692635.1 Crocuta crocuta | reverse complement strand
GTCCAATTAATTCATTGGGAACTATTTTAAAAGCTTAATATTTGAAAATACAATCACATTCCCTATAGAGAAGTTCAAATAGAATAAGCAATTAAAATGACTGCATTTAAAAATTCTGATTCTTTCATTATGGACTGCTAATCCTAGATTTAAGAGATGGCTCTGATTTGTGGGCTTGAGAAGTAAATGATCCAGAATGTTCCTAGAGAGAGAGACAAAGAAAAATATGGTGGAAAAGTTTTGTTTATTAATATTACTGCTTTATACTAATAATGAGATCTCAAGGCTGCTATTATTTATGGTTTCTGTGCTTCTGTATAATTTAAATTGCTCTTGCTGTTTGCAAATTCCAAGAAAATGTGTAGTTCTTGACCACAGAGATCAGTTAATGAAAACAAAACCATTAGCTACTAAAGAGGAAATCAAAAAGTTAAGGCTGTTCCCACACCAATGCCACAAGTAGATAAAAGATGCCTTAAATCAGGTATTTGTTGTCATGCAGACATTAATTAATTAATATCATAAGACATTAAGACAAAAATCTTAAAAGATGCTTAGCTAACTGAATTTGTACTTAAAAAAAAAAAAGAACTGAAATTGGTCAAAGTGGTTTGTGTGGGTTGATAGGACCTAAAACTTATCAAGAATTTTAAATTGGTAGTTATCCCTGGAAACCTAGACACTATTAAGGCTATTTTCTCAAAGGCAGAAAATGATGGTGTATTTATCATTGACCGTGGAACAAATGATTATGGGGCTCTTTCATTTAACAATTTCTGTGAAAAAGATTTGGGGATTTAGCTGACCACAAGTTTAAAATACTGGCCAACAGTGTGATGTGGCTGCTGAATAAGCTCCACAATCTCAAGCTACATTTATAATAATAATGATACCTTCTACAAGCATGCTGCTTTACATTGTGAAAAGTGCTTTCATACACATGATCTCATTTTACGTAGTGACTATATTATAGGAAGTCAGTATCCTGTTCTCTATGAAAGTTAGGCCACAATTAGTATATTGTTTCATATGTTAAGATGTACACTAACATCTTTCATTACAGTATATCCAAAAGAGAGTAGCCATAATAGTGTAAGTTTCCTATAGGAAATTATCAAAATTGGAAATATTTATCTTAAGGAATACAAGATGCTGGGGAGGATCTGATACTTTATTCAAATATTTGAAAGGCTTAATGGAAGAAAAGTAAATGTACTCTCTTACTGCAAGAAGGAGATCATGGTTCCTTATAAAGAAGAACATTCTAATGACTAGAGTCATAAAATAACTGAAAAGGCTGTCTTGTGGAGATAGTGAGTTCTTTGTTGTCATCAGACTTCTTCCAAACAACCCTAGATACCCAGAGGTATCTCAACATTGGGTAGCCTACATTGTTCAGCCTCCCTTGAAATTAGGTTGGCCAAGTAGCTGAACTCTGGACAGTAAAATGCAGTTGGAATTAATATACATACTACTTTCTGTTCTGGTACCTAAAAACACTTTTGTGCTATCCACCTCTCTCTCTTTCTCTGTCTCTGTTTCTCTCTCATTTGCCCTTACTCTCACCTTCTACTTCCCCCAATAGACAAATGAAGAGAATTCAGCAGAAGGCTCTGAAAGGTCACTAGGGGATAGTAAAGCCACAATCATAGAAAATCACCTGAACACCCAACCAGACTTCATGTTAGCAAAAAGTAAAGTTTTATTGTGTTATGCCACTGTGATTTTGTGGTTATTTGTTATATTTTCTAGAGTTATTTACCCTTACTAAAGCACCTTACCCATGCTTTAATTAGCACTAAGTTTTCTTCAAATCTTAAGATTCTGTGGGTATTGATAGTAAGAATAAAACCACAAGGTTGTCTTCTAAAGTAAAATTGGATTTGGAAAGTATGCAAAAATTAATAGAAGGGCTGCAATGAGAGATGTTGTCAGGCCATCTGGACCTTGATTCTCTAAGAAATTCATTCACTTGTTTATTAGTTCATTCATATATGCATACACAACACAATGACCATCAGATACTGTGCTAATTTCTGGGGAAGAAATGTTGAACAAATATTTAAGAGTGAAGTTTACAGTCTAGTAAAGAGAGACACTCAACAAATTAAAATATAATTAAAAGTTATACATGCTGGGATGGAAAATTTCATAACCTGTAGTAGAGATNAATGAAAAATTAGTCCAGAGTAAAAGCACTGCTTTTATATATGTACATGTCTTACATACTCTTCCCTGTCTTGGTAAAATGGTACTTTCAGACCTTAGTTGTTGAAGTCCTAAACCTGGGAGTCATCCGTAACAACTCGTTCCTGCATGTCCAGTCTACCAGAAGGCCTGCTGACCCTACCTCCAACATAGAAAACCTATTTCGCGGGGTGCCTGGTTGACTCAGTTCGTTAAGCGTCCAACTCTTCATACTGGCCCAGGGATGATCTCAGAGTTTGGTTTGTGAGATCTAGCCCCGCATTGGGCTCTGTGCTGATTGCTCAAAACCTACCTGCTTGGGATTCTCTCTCTCTCTCTCTCATAACATCTTCCTGGAATTATGGATCAGGGTTCAGGAAAGGTATCAATAGGAAATAATAAACTCACTGCTATATTTAAAAAAAAAAGTGTTCATCAGGTGGCTGGAGGTAGAGAATGCCATGAGTTGCTGCACAAGTTAAAAGAAATAGTTTCACATAGCTGGAATAAGGGGTGGAAGGACAGGAGAAATAAGTGACAGCCGGTCACAAAGGAAAAATTGTGTTTTCTTTCCTAGGTAGAGAATAAAGATTTATTTGAGTGACTTAATCAGGAGACATAGATAAGATTTACATTTTTACATTTACATTTTACTGTTTATACTGATGAGAATTAATTGAAGATGAGCAAGACTGGAAGCAGCGACCAGTTTGGAACCCATTAAAATACTTGTCCTAGTGAGAAATATAGGAGCCTGATCTGAAGCTGTTGAAGCAATGATACAGAAGATTCTAAGTAGGGAGAATTCTAAACACTGTTGACATGATATGTCAGATGAGGTAGAGGGAAATGTTCATTTCAAGCCTTCCAAAGT
>NW_027532723.1:56098-59490 GCF_008692635.1 Crocuta crocuta | reverse complement strand
TGTTCTGGTACCTAAAAACACTTTTGTGCTATCCACCTCTCTCTCTTTCTCTGTCTCTGTTTCTCTCTCATTTGCCCTTACTCTCACCTTCTACTTCCCCCAATAGACAAATGAAGAGAATTCAGCAGAAGGCTCTGAAAGGTCACTAGGGGATAGTAAAGCCACAATCATAGAAAATCACCTGAACACCCAACCAGACTTCATGTTAGCAAAAAGTAAAGTTTTATTGTGTTATGCCACTGTGATTTTGTGGTTATTTGTTATATTTTCTAGAGTTATTTACCCTTACTAAAGCACCTTACCCATGCTTTAATTAGCACTAAGTTTTCTTCAAATCTTAAGATTCTGTGGGTATTGATAGTAAGAATAAAACCACAAGGTTGTCTTCTAAAGTAAAATTGGATTTGGAAAGTATGCAAAAATTAATAGAAGGGCTGCAATGAGAGATGTTCAGGCCATCTNCTGGCCCAGGGATGATCTCAGAGTTTGGTTTGTGAGATCTAGCCCCGCATTGGGCTCTGTGCTGATTGCTCAAAACCTACCTGCTTGGGATTCTCTCTCTCTCTCTCTCATAACATCTTCCTGGAATTATGGATCAGGGTTCAGGAAAGGTATCAATAGGAAATAATAAACTCACTGCTATATTTAAAAAAAAAAGTGTTAATGAGGAGGTTGGAGGAAGNCCGCATTGGGCTCTGTGCTGATTGCTCAAAACCTACCTGCTTGGGATTCTCTCTCTCTCTCTCTCATAACATCTTCCTGGAATTATGGATCAGGGTTCAGGAAAGGTATCAATAGGAAATAATAAACTCACTGCTATATTTAAAAAAAAAAGTGTTCATCAGGTGGCTGGAGGTAGAGAATGCCATGAGTTGCTGCACAAGTTAAAAGAAATAGTTTCACATAGCTGGAATAAGGGGTGGAAGGACAGGAGAAATAAGTGACAGCCGGTCACAAAGGAAAAATTGTGTTTTCTTTCCTAGGTAGAGAATAAAGATTTATTTGAGTGACTTAATCAGGAGACATAGATAAGATTTACATTTTTACATTTACATTTTACTGTTTATACTGATGAGAATTAATTGAAGATGAGCAAGACTGGAAGCAGCGACCAGTTTGGAACCCATTAAAATACTTGTCCTAGTGAGAAATATAGGAGCCTGATCTGAAGCTGTTGAAGCAATGATACAGAAGATTCTAAGTAGGGAGAATTCTAAACACTGTTGACATGATATGTCAGATGAGGTAGAGGGAAATGTTCATTTCAAGCCTTCCAAAGTTTCTGGCTTTAAAGAAAATATCTCTGTTAAAACATTTCTCACCAGCTTTCCTATAATCTTTTGTTGTAGTAACAAACAGACAACATGTAACCTATCTTCTTAACAAATATTTAAAGTATTGTTAAATACATGCCCACTATTGTATAGCAGATCTCTGGAACTTTTTCATCTTAAATGACTGAAACTCTATTCTCTTTGAACAGCAACTCCCCATTTCCCCTTCCCTCAGTCCCTGGCAACCACAATTCTACTTTCTGCTTCTAAGAGTTTGGTTACTTTAGATACCTCATATAAGGGTAACCATGCAGTATTTGTCTTTCTGTGACTGGCTTATTTCCCTTAGCATAATGTCACATTTCATCCATGGTGTAACATATGACAGGATTTATATCTTTTTCTTAAACACGGAATAATATTCCATTGTATGTATATACCACATTTTCTTTATCCACTCATTCATCAATGGACTTAGGTTGACTCCACACTTTGGCTATTGTGAATAAGGTGGCAATGAATGTGGGAGTGAAATTTCTGGATCAAATAGTAACTCTATCTTTAATTTTTCAAAAGTGTTTATTTATTTTTAAGAGAGAGAGAGAGAGAGAGAGAGTCAAAAGTAGGCTCCAGACTCTGAGCTGTCAGCACAGAGCCCAAAGTGAGGCTTGAACTCACGAATTGTGAGATCATAACCTGAGCTGAAGTCAGCCACTTAACCAACTGAGCCACCCAGGTGCCTCTCTTCTTTAATTTTTTTCAACGATATTTTGTAGTTTGCAGTGTGCAAGTCTTTCACCTTCTTAGCTAAGCTAAATCTTTAATAGCTTATTCTTTTTTTAAATATTTTATTCTTTTTAGTGTTATTGTAAATGAGATCATTTTCTTAATTTCTTTTTTGGATTGCTCATTGTTGGTTTATAAAACTGCAACAGATTTTTGTATGTTGATTTGTATACTGTAACTTTGCTGAATTCATTTATTAGTAACAGGTTTTTGCTTTGTGGAATATTTAGGATTTTCTAAATATAAAATAATGTCATCTATAAACAGAAATAATTTTATTCCTTTCTGATTTGGATGCCTTTAATTTCTTGTTATTAACTAATTTCTCTGCCTAAGATTTTCATTGAATAGAAATGATGAGAATGGGCATCCTTGTCATGTTCATGATCTTAGAAGGAAAACGTTCTGTTTTACACTGTCGAGTGTAATGTTAGCTATAGACTTGTTATATATGGCCATTATTATGTTGAGGTAATATTCTTCTAATTTTTTCCGTGTTTTTATCATGAAAGGGTGAATGAATTTTGTAAAACACTTTTTCTCCATCTACTGAGACGATCATGTGCTGTTTTATCATGTACTGTTAATGTGGTTTGCCAAATTGATTTCTAGATAGTAAACCATCCTCTAACCCCAGGGATAAGTCCCACTTGGTTATGGTGTATGATGTTTTAATGTGCTGTTGAATTTGGTTTGCTAGTAATTTGTTGAAAAGTCTTGAATCTATATCCCCCATGGGTTTTGGCCTACAATTTTTTTTTCCTGTAGTGTCCTTATATAGGTTTCTTTTCAGGGTATGTTGNCTTAGTCGGGTTTATAACCCTTTAATATATTGTTGAATTTGGTTTGTTAATATTATGTTGAAGATTTTTGCATCTATGTTCATCAGGGATATTGGATGTTATTTATTATTATTATTATTAATTATTATTATTGTAGTGCCTTTGTCTTGTTTTGCTATCAAGGTAATTCTGATCGCATAAAATGAATTTGAAAGTATTCCTTCCTATTCAAATTTTTGGAGCTGAAAATTATAGAAAGGTTATGAAAGAAATTGAAGAAGACACAAGGAAATGGAAAAACATTCTACGCTTATGGGTTGGAAGGACAAATATTGTTAAAATTTAAATACTACTCAAAGCAATCTACATATTAAATGCAATGTAGTAAAAAATATTGAAATGTATGATTTAAGTGGATCATTGTATGGCATATGAACAATACCTTAATAATGCTTTTTAAAAATGGGACAAATAGTTCCAATTAACTCATAGAATTATTGGGAAGATTAAATTAGATAATCTATTAAAATATTTACTACAGAGCTTAGCA
>NW_027532723.1:50838-56057 GCF_008692635.1 Crocuta crocuta | reverse complement strand
ATTCCATTTTTGCCACTTATTAACAATGTAGCCTCAAGAAAGTAATTTTATCTATCTGAGGCTGAGTTTCCTTATCTACAAAATAATTCAGCAATACCTACTACTACTTTGGGCTCTTTTTTATTTAAATTTTAGTTAGTTAATATACAGTGCAGTATTGTGTTTAGAAGTAGAATTCAGTGATTTCATCACTTACATACAATACTCAGTGCTCATCACAAGTGCCTTTGGGTTCTTATGAAGAATAAATAAAACAGTATATGTACAAATGCATATTGCAGTGCCTAGTACATAGTGAATTTTCAAATAATTTTGTTTCTATATGTGTAAAATCATGCTTTTGGAATTATTGACTTGTGATGAGTTACTTCCAAACTTATATTAAGCCTCAATAGGACATAAACTTCAGCAATGCCCCAAAATAGCAATACATGCATAGAGATCTGGTCAACAACAATGTTATTCCTAAAATATTAATAATCAACATGTAACATTACAGGCAAATCTTTTGTAAACTGTTATCTTTTTCTTTTTATTTTTAAGTACAACTAAGTCATAGAAACTAAGACAAAGTTATAGAAACTAAGACAAAGTAAGTAAACCAGTGTCAGTCTCAAGCACTAATATGGCGCTGATTTGCAGGGAAAAGGGTTGGCCCAGATCCCCCAAGGTTATAAATAATGCACATCATGTACATTTTGGGTAGTAGAACTGTTTTCAGTTTGGAGTGGCCCATGTTAAGCTCATGTATGNGTCAGTCTCAAGCACTAATATGGCGCTGATTTGCAGGGAAAAGGGTTGGCCCAGATCCCCCAAGGTTATAAATAATGCACATCATGTACATTTTGGGTAGTAGAACTGTTTTCAGTTTGGAGTGGCCCATGTTAAGCTCATGTCTTTTATTCTGAAAGAAAAAAAAAAAAACAGATCTTTAGGAAACAGCTCATTAACCCTTGAATGCCTACAAGGGAGAGTGAATGCTGACATGAACCAGCTCCAACTATGTGTGCCAGGAAAGCTGAGTGAACTTGTGGAACCCATCTTCTTGCTTTCCAAAGTCTTCACTTATTCTAGATTAAATGAATATTTTTTAAGGAGTTATTTGAAGCTAAAAGGTTAGGAAGACTGTATAAAAACATGAAGAATTCAAAGAAATCCCTTGCTCCCACCATTATACCCACAATGCATATACCAAATCATGACTCAAGGTAATGAAATTATCATGTATTGCTATTTATATTGATAGTAATTCTGGCTTGACATTTTCACTCAATTAGTTGGTGACTTGCTTGGGATTGTTTTCCTATGATAACTTTAGAAAGAGTTGACTAATTTTGCTAAACTGAAGAGATGCAAGGGTATCTTAAGTTTCCATTTTTAGTAGTTCCATATTCAAGCAAATGGTGGATAACTTATTATTTCAGAACATTATATATTTTACATTTTTTATTATTTTCAAATAAATTTAGTATTTGGGTTAAGGTTACAGAGATATATCATTATATTGAGTAAAATTCAGGGCATAGAACTGTTATTTATGAGGTCTTCCCACAAAAATACTCATTGTCCCTTTATCCATCTCTCTATAGCAGTTATCATATTGCACTGTAATTCTGCTTACACATCTGTCTTTTCCAATAGACTGAAAATACCTTAAGGCCAAGAACGTTATTTTATTCATCTCTAAGTCCCCAGGATCTAACATAGTGTTTGGCATCTGTTAAGAACTCAAAAACTGTTTCTACGTAAATAAATTTTAAAAAGTAGATTTGGTTGAACAGCTGATTTACTCTTTTAAGAGTTCATTTAGTTATGTATTTTTGCCTTGCAATCCTGTGTATTACATTAGCTAATATATTCTGCTTTATTCTCTTGTAGAGTCTTTTACATTGGTTTCTTAGGGGACTAAATACAATTTCAGTAGACACTGATATGCTGGTGCAATTGGTTTCTGATGAAGATTAACACTCTTTAAAAAAAAAAGATTAACATTCTTTTATACACAGAGAAATTTGAGAAATTTGAAATATGTAGTACATAACACAGTCATGAAATATGAATTTAAATAGCCTGTAAAAATAAAATAAATTCTGAATGAGAATAGAAGAGAAATAAAGAGGGGCGCCTGGGTGGTTCAGTCGGTTAAGCATCTTTCTTCAGCTCAGGTCATGATCTCACAGTCCGTGGGTTCGAGCCCTGTGTCGGGCTCTGTGCTGGCATCTCAGAGTCTGGAGCCTTCTTCAGATTCTGTGTCTCTCTATCTCTCTACCCCTCCCCCACTCGCTCTCTGTCTCTCANCTAAAGATGACTATCCGGCTTTTTGAAATGTGAGTTATTAAATTAGTTTGAACTGTTCCATCGGTCTGAGTTTTTTTGATATCCTTCAGGCCCCCACACCTCTTTTTTGACTCTTTGACACAAAAGGGGAAACTAAACAGTGGTTATATTTATTTTCTGCATGACGTTATTTTAAGTCTTAGGAAATTTCCAAAAGAAAGTTATCTTCAATGAGAAGAAAGTTGTCTTCAATGAGAAGAACAAGGTAAATTTCCAAATTTACCTTCAATTGCAATTAGATGTCCGATCTGAAATCTTTTCATTCACATTTATTCATGGATTTTTCAAAGCTTCTAGGAGCCTGTTACAACTTGTAAAGCATGTGTTTGGGTACCGAAAAAATAAGCAGTGTCCAAAGAAGGGTCAACCTAACATTTCAAGTAGGGCACATTTTGCTATGATGTTTAAATACATTGGTATTAAAGTGTAGTATGAATTAATATAACTTAATGCAGTGTTATTTTTTTCTTAGAAAAATTGAAAATATATTTTGTTTCAACTGCCAAAAAAAAAAAAAAATTAGCACTGATATAGTAAATTTTTATTTATCAAATTTAAAGTTAAATTTACCCTCACAGTAAGAAAATAAATGGGTGATAATAGGACCAAATTGGATTTTTTTGTGTTTTTTACATTGCTTTTGTCTTTGTATTTCATATATTACCACAGGCTACTTTAGCAGAATAGGTTTGCTTTGTGAGAGCAATAATTTTCATATTATTTTGTTAAGAATGTGTTTACCATNGGGCACTTGTGGGGATGAGCACTGGGTGTTATGTGGAAACTAATTTGACAATAAACTATTTGTAAAAAAAAAAAGAATGTGTTTATCATCTCAAAACATATGGCAATTTGGTTAAGATTAATCTTCTTTCAGCATTACAATATGAACACAATTTAACATCAACCAAACTGTCATCACTATGTCAGCAAAAAGTTTGTAAATTTGTAAAACATTGTGGATGACTAATGGATTACACTATAGAAAAGAGAAAGTCTAGATGTTTATTTTCCTCTAGAGATACAACAAAATATCTGTACTGATGCCAACTCATGCACAAAACAGTACTCATTTCTACTGAAAAATTTCATCTACTGGATTGCCTTTACAGATATGTAGAACTGAGAACTGAGTGTAATGCTCAAAGAAACACATAAATAATTATTCTAAACTATGTTTTCTAAAACTATCCTGAAGTTGTCACTTAACCATTTTCTGCCATCTGTATCTTTTTGTATAAAATGTCTACATGGGATTCTTGTCCATGGTGAAAAGGGAATTTACAATGCTTTAGAGAAAATTAATGCGTGTTCCAAGTATCTATTGTTGTTTAACAAACTGCCTAACTTAGTGTCTCATAATAACTATTTTATTTTGCTCATAACTTTTTGGGTTAAAAACATCAGAACAGTTTACCTTAATGGGTTGTCCCTGAACTACATGGCATAAGCCAGGGCAGCTGGGGCTGCAGGACCCACTTTCAATATGGCTTCTTCATTTACCAACCCCTGTGTTCAGTGGCGTCTCTTTCTTCAAATGATGCCCCATCCTCTAGGGCCTCTCCATGTGGCTTGAGCTTCTCATAGCATGGTAGTTTCAGAGAAGACCAGAACCCAAAGAGAAGCTTCAAGGATTTTTCCCCCCACCCTCCAAACTCCCAGAATCACTTTAATTATATTCTATTGATCAAGCATATCCCTAAGGCCATCTTAGATTCAAGGGAAGGGGGGTGATAAACTTAAGAGTAGCAAAAAATCTATGGCGATCTTAAATTTCTTTTTAATTTATTTTATTTTTGAGAGACAGAGCATGAGCAGGGAAGGGGCAGAGAGAGGAGACACAGAATCCAAAGCAGGCCCCAGGCTCTGAGCTGCCAGCACAGAGCCCGAGGCAGGGCTCCATCCTACGAACCTGTGAGATCTTGACCTGAGCTGAAGTCGACGCTCAACCGACTGAGCCACCCAGGTGTGCCTGGCCAACTTAATCTAATAGAATGTTGTCTCAGATATTAGGTACTAACTGAGACTGGGGAAACCTAAACTTGGTAGTGTGCTAGGCCATTTGAATTGGATTGTTGTATTTTTGGTACTTATACTTTTAGTTCTAATTTGAGGATGTCTAAAGCTAAATTTGTTTAATAAACTTAAAAAAAAGTAAAATAATTTCCAAAACTTTTCATGATCTTACTGAATTCTGAGTTTTCCAGATATAGACAGGAGTGTCCAATCAATCCAATTATCTTTCTCTTTTTTACAATTGTAGTTACATTCTAACTGCAGAACTCCCACTGACACTGAGGAGTTCTCTGTCATTTACAGTGCTCCTAACATCATCTTGCTATTGAGGCATAAGAATAACTTACAAAATAACTTCCAATTGTGAATAAATGGTGCTAAATAAATACGTGGAAAAGTTAAAATCACTTAAAATTAACTAGTTATGTGACCTTTGAAATTTTAAAGATATGGTTTAATTGATTTTGTTTTCTTTTCCCTGAATTAAATGGTTGCTTTAGCATTTCGGAGAAACAGCCTTTCTGGGATGAAAAAATGGGCAGGTATCCATCTTTTTGTCAATAAAGTTTTCTCCAAGTTGTGTCACAAACTAAAATCTGAAACGTTCAGCCTTTTACCTATTGGAAGCAAATTACTTTAGTAATTTTACAAGGTCATGTTGGTGGTGGGTTATTTTAGCATATATACCTATGTAAGAACACGCATTTATACCAAGGACACATTTTAGAAATGTCCTAAATAGCACATTCAAATTATGTACCCAGTGAATCTGAATAAAATATAGTCCTTACAATGGTCTCTCTCCTTCTCTCTCCTTGCTTAGGAAAAGTACTCCTCTAACTTTTTTTGTTAAACCTTGACTAATA
>NW_027532723.1:50296-50765 GCF_008692635.1 Crocuta crocuta | reverse complement strand
ACTAATAGCAGAGGAAAATGAAGTGCCCACTCATGAGCCACAAACACAAAATTTGAAATAGTGTGAATTTTGATTTCTACTCTTTAATATATACGCTTTCATATAAAAATAATTATTCACTTAAATCTTCATGAAAACTAATGATATAAGGTCAGCTTATGGCTTCATGTAACTACCACAGAATACAATTTAAGGTATTTTTATCCCAGTATTGACAGAAAGATGTAAGCAAAAATTACTGAGAGTATGGGTCAGCCCATCTAGATTTGGCTTTAATAAAATGTAATGATTCTGCAAAATAATAAAAGTGGTGGGGGGAGAACCATTTTCTAATTCTTCAACATTATCTATAAAATATTCACTGCAATTTCCACAACTGCTATTTCCATAATCCATTCTTAACAACATACTTCTTTTCTTTTCTCTCTCTCTCTCTCTTTTTTTTTTTTTTTAAAATACTTAATTTTGG
>NW_027532723.1:41444-50234 GCF_008692635.1 Crocuta crocuta | reverse complement strand
TATGCTTACAGTGTTCAATAAATCATATACCCAAAATAAACTTAATACAACTCCAGTATATTTACTCAGTTGTCTTATTCAAAATTGAAGAAATTCTTAGAATTGAAGAACAGAATGAAACCCAAGGTAGATGAAAGCTCACAAATGTTAAAGTACATGGTTTAGAGTAAAGGCCATGATATGAAGAGATACTAACAGGCCTCTGAGTCTTAAGTTCACAGTTCTTGAAATATAAGGATTACTGGTAGGGGACTCAAAAAGAAGACTCAACACCTTGTGACTTTGAGTTTGCAGTAAAATATTAGCACCAATAAATCAACTTGTTACTTTTACCAACACCAAATATTCATGAATATTCAGGATCTCAACGTAAAAATAAGTTTTAAATAGCTCTGGATTGTGCCTTTGGAAATCATATTATCCAATCATTTTAAAGGTTGTACTCAGGGGCCTTTTATTTTTAAAAAGTGCTGTTCTCTAGGAGTTAATGTTCTCTAAGTGAAAATTTTTGGCTGACAAGCATGAAAAGTTTTTTGTACCAGTCACCAATGCAAGACACCTAGGAATCTATCAATCACAGAGTTAAAAAGCTCTGTCCTGTAGCACACTTAATACCTAGTGTAACCAATCAATATTACAATTCCTCGATGCAATTCAAACTCATTTCCTTAAACTGAACTCCAGGGTTATAAATGAGCAGAAACAAATTGATTTGCATGTAATAACAGTGGCAATAAACCTTTCCTGGTTCATGTAATTTTCCCCATCTGTTAACAGAGAGCAAGTTTAGGATCTATTATTCCCAGAAGGGGACTTACCCAGCTGGACATCTATAACACTTGGCCGATTCTCCATGGGGAACAATGGCTTGGGAGGCTTGTCTGTGAGTAAAGCTAGAAGAGAAAATGAAAGAAGGTAATGGAAAAATTGAGATAAATTGCAGGATAAGAGAGATTCTATCGTGAATGATATTTAATGTTTGTAGACTTGATGGTGTGTAAACATTTATTAGACAGCATTTGTACTTGAGTTGTTACTGTATTCATACAATATCCATTTCCCAGCACATTTAGAGCACCACTGATTCACTGTAAATAGGCCATTTCAACAGCTTTCAAACAAGATAATAAAATGGACTATTTTGAGTGATTTTTATAAACTTGTAAGTGTAAAGAAATATATATTTTAAAAATATAATCAGATAAACATTACATCTTCATTTGTACTTGTGGTGCTAAGTATTTTTAATGAAATACAACCCTAATAAACATTTCTAATAGACCGCCGAATCATACCCCATTCTTTACTCAGCCTCTGAGACAATATAATAAAACACTAGTACCTTCATTAGGATAATGATTAAAAATGCTGATTCAGCAATTTTGTTCACTAAGCCCTGTGCCAACTGCTAAGGAAGAAGGAATTAAAACCTTTATATTTACCCTCAATTTATACTCTAGGACTATGAACACAGAATTAGAACAGCAAAAGAAAGGAATAATAGAAGACTACAGTCTAGTAACAGATTGTATCATTTGAGCCATAAGACTATATGTAGTAAGGGGCGCCTGGGTGGCTTAGTCGGTTAAGCGTCCGACTTTCGCTTAGGTCATGATCTCGCCGTTTGTGGGTTCGAGCCCCGCGNCAAAATTAGCTGGCAGAGTTGGGAAAAGTTTTATGAGGGAAATGGGTTTCCAGGTAGATCTTAACAAATGGAAAAGCTTTGGAAAACTAGAGAGTAAGGAAGAAGAAATTCAGGAAAGATTAACACAAACCAAGGAAGAGAGGTAGAACTTAGCAAGCATAATGTAGGACTAGAGGAAAATGATCTGGTGAGAAGGAACTGCGTGGGGTACGGTAAACAGCAAGTTGTTCATGATATAGAATAATTAGAGCTTAATTCTGGAGGATCATGGGAAACATGCAGAGGAATTTGGACATGATGTAGCAGACTACAAGACCATTGAAAATTCGTGGAACAACAGCAACAAAAGACTCAAGGGAAGTACTATTTAAAGATGATTGACTTCCTACATAGGATGGGTAAGAGGAGAACAAAACCAGCTAAGAGGATGCAGTAATAACACAATAGTAGGGCAATGAAGAGTCATCAGTGGTGGAATCTAGGGAAAATTTTAAAAAGGCAAACTTGAAATGCACCTAGAAGAAAGAAATGAGAGGACTTGGCACACAAATACAAAATAGTTTATGACAAAGCTTATATCAAGCTATTATTTATATCCTGAATTCCTTTTAATTGTTCCCATATTTATGTCTTGCTTCAACCCTCNTACTAAAGGGAAATCTTTTATTTTTTTAAAAAAATTTTAAATGTTTTTATTTATTTCTGAGAGAGAGAGAGAGACAGAGTGAGCAGGGGAGAGTCAGAGAGAGAGGGAGACACAGAATCTGAAGCAGGCTCCAGGCTCTGAGCTAGCTGTCAGCACAGAGCCCGACGCGGGGCTTGAACCCATGAACCGTGAGACCATGACCTGACCCAAAGTCGGACGCTTAACCGACTGAGCCACCCAGGTGCCCCTAAAGGGAAATCTTTTATATGTCTTTGTAATTCACAAGAGACATAGAATAAAGCTCGGCATATAGGAGATGATCATTAAACCATCATTAATTGACTGGAAAAGGAATTTCCTATTGACAAGAGAGGAGTTCATCTCACATTTACAAGACTATTTAGAAGAGAAGAAGAAACAAAAGTTGATCACATGACGGGTAAGGTTAGGAAAATATATAAATTTGGTCAGATTCCCAAAATAGTGGTTAATAACAAAGTGTACTTAGAAATTCACTTAGAAAGGAGCTTTACCTTACACTTCTTGATATCCACACTGCTTGAAATGGGAAAATTTTAGCGAATTGTTCTTATTTTTCCAACAAATTTTTATTGATGGACTACAACATATATTGACCTTATAGAATCAAATGTACTTTTCTAATTTGGCACAAAAATAGACACGTAAGTCAATAGAACAGAGTAGAAAACCCAGAAACAAGCCCACAATTATATGGCCAGCTAATCTTTGACAAAGCAGGAAAAAATATCCAATGGGAAAAAGACAGTCTCTTAAACAAATGGTGCTGGGAAAACTGGACAGCAACACGCAAAAGAATGAAACTGGACAACTTATACCATACACAAAGATAAATCCAAAATGGACTAAAAACCTAAATATGAGACCTGAAAAAAATCAAAATCCTAGAGGAGAACAAAGGCAGTAAGCTCTTTAATATCAGCCATAACAATTTCTTTCTAGATCTGTCTTCTGAGGCAAGGGAAACAAAAGTAAAACTAAACTATTGGAAGGCACCCGGGTGGCTCAGTTGGTTGAGCATCCGACTTCAATTAAGGTCATGATTTCACAGTTCGTGGGCTCAAGCCCCATGCTGGGCTTTGCACTGAGAGAGCAGAGGCTGTTTCTGATTCTCTGTCTCTGTCTCTGTCTCTCAGAAAAAAAAATTAAGAAAATGAAAATGAAATGAAAAAATTAAGTATTGGGACTTAAAAAAACAAAACAAACAAACAAAAGGAAAACTTCCTAGTGAAGTAAATAATCAAGAAAACTTAAAGGCCACCTACGGAATGGGAGAAGATATTTACAAATGACATATCTGATAAAGGGTTAGTATCCAAAATCTATAATGAACTTAAACTCACCATACATAAAATGATAAAATGAATAATCCAATTAAAAAATGGGCAGAAGCAATGAATAGACACTTTTCCAAAGAAGATATGCAGATGGTCAATAGACACGTAAAAAGAACTCAACATCACTGATCATCAGGGAGCTACAAATCAAAACTGCAATAAGTTATCACTCCACTCCTGCCATAATGGCTAAAATCAATAATATAAGAAACAACAGGTGCTGGAGAGGATGTGGAGAAATGAGAACATTCCTTGCACTATTGGTGGAAATTAAACTGGCATAACCACTCTGGAAAACAGTATGGAGGGTCCTCAAAAAGTTAAAAGTAGAACTACTTGTGGCACCCAGCTGGCTCAGTGTGTGACTCTTGATCTCAGGGTCGTGGGTTCGAGCCCCACATTGGGTGTAGAGATTACTTAAATAAATAAANAAATGAACTACTAGATATTTACTCAAAGAATGCAAAAATAATAATTCAAAGGGTAATATATCTCAATATTTTCGCAGCATTATCTACAAAGCCAAATTATGGAAACAGCCCAAGTGTCCAACTGATGAATGGATACAGAAGAGGTGATATATATGCATATATATGTATATATGTGCATATATATGTATATATGTGCATATATGTATATGTGTGAAAATTTGTATATATTATTACTCAGCTGTAGAAAAGAATGAAATCTTGGAGGGGAGGCCAACATAGCGGAGAAGTAATGGGATCCATACTACCTGTGTCTCTCAAACAAAGAAGGGCTGAAGCCAAAGGGCTATGAACCCCAAGAGTCTGGGAGGAAAAGAGACAGAGTCCACCAGGAAGAAAACGGCAAAACTGGATGGCTCCATAAGTGTGTGATTGCAAACTGGGGGAGATAAAACGGGCCACGGAGGCATGGAGGGATGGATCCCTTTCTTCAGAGAGACAAAGGAAAGAGAAAGAGTGGCTGCGGAAGTGTAAGACTGTATCTGGATAAGAGGAAAACCTCCAACTGGGACGGAGAGGTATCCCATTATCCCATCTCTAACTGCAGGCTTTTGGAGAGAGATCCCATTTCTAACTGCAAGGGTTTCTTTGGACTAGGGCCAGCTGCTCTGTTTGCACACCAGGGGATGAGGGGAGTCTCCTCCCAGTTCGGTGGTAGGCCAGGGGTGTAGGCTGCAGAAGGAGAATCCGGTCCCCTTCCCTGGAGGGCTGCAGCATAGCTACAGGGTTACATTTTGGGTGGCATCATTAATGCACACGGAGTGGGAATTTAAAGTCCAGCTAAGCACGGGACATAGGAGACTGTGGAGCCAGACAGCCTGCCTCATCTGCGTCCCTAGCACAGTGAGGACTGGTCTAAAGGAGTGATTTGGGATACCTGGTCTGTGAGGAAGGGACTGGGGCCTTGCCATTTTTCTACCCACAACTATCAAGGCAGGGTCTCAGGGATCAGTCCACTGGGCCCAGAGTGGAGGCGAGACCCTCCTACCCCAAACCACGCCCACGCCCCTCTCCCCTCACCCCCCATGCTGAGGAGCTACTTATCTACTGGAGCTGGATAGAGGCTGTGGAACCAGACGGCCCTCTATTGACCAGCACTGCGGCATTGCCTGGATTAATCTAGGTGATTTCTTGTTATTTAGATATATTCTCCCTTTTCTCCTTTTTATATCCTCCATGCTCGAGGCTGGTTACTCTGGTTAGTGGTTTGCTTAAAGAGACATATTTAATCCATTCTCTTGATGCATGGTCTATACCTTCCTCTTTACTTTCCTTTCTCTCTCACTGGAATTATCAGGCCATATAGTTTCTCTGGATAACTTTATCTTTGTGTCTTTTTCCTTGTCTCCTTCCTTATTCTCCTTTCTCTCTCTCTCAGGATTAAGACGTTTAGTCTCTCCATCTGGTCAATGTTCATTTTATCTTTGTCCCTGCTCCTGTTATTTCTCTCTTTGTATTTGCTCTACCATCAGCACTGCCTCCACTCTGTTCTTTACTTGTAACTGGTGTTTGTGGGGTTTTTTGTTTGTTTGTTTGTTTTTTGTTTGTTTTTTGCTTTTAGATTGTTTTTTGTGTTTTGTTTTTTGTTTGTTTGTTTGCTTGTTTGTTTTATTTGTGCATTTGCGTGTTTTTGTTTCCTTTTTGTTTGTCTGTTTTCCTTTCCAGGGCTACTTCAAGGAACAAACCAAAGCACACTTAGTGGAGGGTTCAAAACATCACTATGAGTAGGGTAATAAAATAACCAAAGTCACAATAACAGAGAATAAGTAACACTCTCCAATAAACACCTCCTTAAAGCCTAGGCCCTGGACAGCATATGAGCCACCTTTAATATAGCAGTATTCGCAGGTGCAGAGCACACAACAAGCTTTTAAGATGTACAAGGGATAAAAACTAGCCAAAATGACGAAATGGAAGAATTCTTCTCAAAATAAATTCCAGGAAGAAATGACAGTTAAATAATTTATCAAAACAGATATATAAACAACATAACTGAACAAGAATATAGAACAATAGTCATAAAATTAATTCTTGGGCTTAAGCATGCAAGACAGCAGAGACTCCATTGCTGCATAGATCAAGGATCTTAAAAATAATCATGATAAATTAAAAAATGCTATAAATGAGGTGCAAAATAAAATGGAGGTGGCCACAGTGTGGATTGAAGTTGCAGAGGAGAGAACTGTTGAGTTAGAAGGTAAAATTATAGAAATTAGGAAGCCAAAGTAAAGATAGATAAAATGATTCACGAACACTTAAGGAATTAAGTGAGAATTAAGTGATGCAATCAAATGGAACAATATCCATATAATAGAAATTCCAGAAGAAGAAGAAGAGAAATGGGCTGAAGGCATACTTGAACAAATCATAGCTGAGAACTTTCCCAACCTGGGGAAGGAAACAGACATTGAAACCCACGAAGCACAGAGACCTCCCTTCGGACATAACTTGAATCGATCTTCTGCACAACATATCATAGTGAAAATAGTGAAACTGGCAAAATACAAAGATAGAGAATTCTGAAAGCAGCTAGGGATAAACGGACCTTAACATACAAAGGTAGACACATAAGGGTAGTAGCAGACCTATCTACTGAAACTTGGCAGGCCAGAAAGGAATGGCAGGAAATCTTCAATGTGATGAACAGGAAACATATGCAGCCACAAATCCTCTATCCAGCAAGCCTATCATTCAGAATAGAAGGAGATATGAAGGTTTTCCCAAACAAACAAAATTGAAGGAATTCATCACCAATAAACCAGCCCTACAAGAGATCCTAACGGGGAGTCTGTGAGTGAAATGCTGCAAGGACCACAAAGTACCAAGAGACATCACTACAAGCATGAAACCTACAGATAACACAATGACTCCGAACCCATAGTTTTCTTTTCTTTTGTTTTCTTTTTTAATTTTTTTAATTTTTTAAATTTCTTTTTGAGAGAGAGAGAGAGAGAGAGAGAGAGAGAGAGGGCCTGAGCAGGGGAGGGTCAGAGAGAGAGGGAGACACAGAATCCGAAAACAGGCTCCAGGCTCTGAGCTGTCAGCACAGACCCCGATGCGGTCCTCGAACACACGAACCGTGAGGTCATGACTTGAGCTGAAGTCGGACGCTTAACCGACTGAGCCACCAAGGCGCCCCTATAGTTTTCAATAATAACACTGAATGTAAATGGACTAAATGCTCCAATCAAAAGACATAGGTATCAGAATGGATAAAAACAAAACAAAACAAAAAACAAGATCCATCTATTTGTTGTCTACAAGAGACTCGTTTTAGACCTGAGGACACCTTCAGATTGAAAGTAAGGGGATGGAGGGGTGCCTGGGTGGCTCAGTCGGTTAAACGTACAACTTCAGGTCAGGTCATGATCTTGCAGTCTGTGAGTTCGAGCCCCGCTTCAGGCTCTGCACTGTCAGCTCAGAGCCTGGAGCCTGCTTTGGATTCTGTGTCTCCCTCTCTCTCTGCCCCTTCCCCACTCATGCCCTGTCTCTCTCTGTCTCAGAAATGAATAAACATTAAAAATAAAGTTAAAAAAAAGAAAGTAAGGGGATGGAGAAATATCTATCATGCTACTGGAAGTCAAAAGAAAGCTGGGGTGGCCATACTTAGACAAACTAGACTTTAAATTAAAAGCTGTAACAAGAGATGAATAAGGAATTTATATAAAAATTACAGGGTCTATCTATAAGGAAGAGCTAACAATTATAAATGTCTACATATGGAATTTGTAAGCACCAAAATATATAAAACAAGCACAAACATAAACAATCTTATTGATAAGAATATGCTAATTGCAGAGTAATTTAATATTCCACTTATAGCGATGAATAGATTAACTAGACAGAGAATCAGTAAAGAAAAAATGACCCTGAATGACACATTGGACCAAATGGACTTGACAGATATATTTAGAACTCTACATCCCAAAGCAGTAGAATACACTTTCTTCTCGAGTACATATGGTACATTCTCCAAGATAGATCACATACTGGGTCACAAAGCAGCCCTCAATAAATATAAAAGAATTGAGATCATACCATTCACACTTTCAGATCACAATGCTATGAAACTTGAAATCAACCATGGGAAAAGGTCTGGATAACACCCAAAAGCACAGAGGTTAAAGAACATCCTACTAAAGAAGGAATGGGTCAACCAGTCAATTAGAGAAGAAGTTAAAAATATATATGGAAACAAATGATAATGAAAATACAACAATCTAAACCCCTTGGGATGCAGCAAAGGCAGTCCAAAGAGGAAAATACATTGTACTCCAGGCCTATATCAAGAAACTAGAAAAAGCAGAAATACAAAATCTAAGAGCACTTTTTAAAGGAACTAGAAGCAGAATAGCATAGACACGCCAAACCAAGAAGAAGAGAAATAATAAATATCAGGACAGAAATAAACAACATAGAATCCAAAAAAAAAAAACAAAACAAAAAACAGTTGAACAGATCAATGAAACCAAGAGTTGTTTTTTTAAATAAACAAAATTGATAAACAAGACAAAAAGAAAAGAGAGAGCACCCAAATAGACAAAATCACGAATGAAAATGGATTTATTACAACCAACCCCTCGGAAATACAAGCAATTATCAGGGAATACTATGAAAAATTATATACCGGGTCAT
>NW_027532723.1:38795-41379 GCF_008692635.1 Crocuta crocuta | reverse complement strand
AGCATAACACCCTCAAGGTCCACCCATGTTGCTACACATGGCTAGATTTCATTCTTTCTCATTGCCATGTAGTATTCCATCGTATAGATAAACCACATCTTCTTGATCCATACTGCTAGGAATTTACCCAAGGGATACAAGAGTACAGATGCATAGGGGCACANGGGTCATAGGGGAGTTTTATTGTTAATTCTTTTTAAAAAATAGTTTATTGTCAAGTTGGTTTCCATATAACACCCAGTGCTCATCCCCACAAGTGCCCTCCTCCATGACCATCACTCCCCTTCACCTCACCCCCATACCCATCAGTCCTCAGTTTGTTCTCACCATTCTAGAGTCTCTCATGGTGTGCCTCCCTCCCTCTCTCCCCCCATTTCCCCCCTTCTCCCCCACGGTCCTCCGTTAAGTTCCTCCTAATCCTCTTATACGTGCAAACATATGGTAGCTGTCCTTTTCTGCCTGACTTATTTCGCTCAGCATAACACCCTCAAGGTCCACCCATGTTGCTACACATGGCTAGATTTCATTCTTTCTCATTGCCATGTAGTATTCCATCGTATAGATAAACCACATCTTCTTGATCCATACTGCTAGGAATTTACCCAAGGGATACAAGAGTACAGATGCATAGGGGCACATGTACCCCAATGTTCATAGCAACACTCTCAACAACACCTGAAAAACTAACAATCCAATGAGGAAATTGGCAGAAGACATGAACAGACACTTCTCCAAAGAGGACATCCAGATGGCCAACAGACACAAGAAACGATGCTCAGCATCCCTCTTCATCAGGGAAATACAAATTAAAACCACACTGAGATACCACCTCACGCTGGTCAGAGTAGTTAAAATGAGCAAATGAGAGGACTCTAGATGCTGGCGAGGATGTGGAGAAATGGGCATCCTCCTACACTGTTGGTGGGAATGTCAACTGGTGCAGCCCCTCTGGAAAACAGTGTGGAGATTCCTCAAAAAATTAACACTAGAACTCCCCTATGACCCAGCAATAGCACTGCTAGGAATTTACCCAAGGGGTACAGTAGTGCTGATGCATAGGAGCACATGTTCCCCAATGTTTATAGCAGCACTCTCAACAATAACCAAATCATGTAAAGAGCCTAAATGTCCATCAACTGATGAATGAATAAAGAAGATGTGGTTTATATATACAATGGAATACTACTTAGCAATGATAAAGAATGAAATCTGGCCATTTGCTGCAATGTGGATGGAACTAGAGGGTGTCATGCTAAGTGAAATAAGTCAGTCAGAGAAAGACAGATATCATATATTTTCACTCATATGTGGATTTTGAGAAACTTAACAGAAGACCACGGGGTGGGGAAGGGGAAAAAAAGTTACAGAGAGGGAGGAAGGCAAACCATACGTAACTCTCAAATAATGAGAACAAACTGAGGGTTGATGGGGGTTGGGAGAATGGGGAAAGTTAGTGATTGGCATTTAGGAGGGCACATATTGGGATGAGTACTGTGTGTTGTATGTAAACCAATTTAGCAATAAACTATATTAAAAAAAGAATGAAATCTTGCCATTTGCAATGGCATGGATGGGGCTAGAGAGTATTATGCTAAGCAAAATAAGTCAGTCACTGAAAGACAAATATCACATTATTTTACTCATAGGTGGAATTTAAGAAACAAAACAAATGAACAAAGGAGAAAGAGAGAGAAAAGGGAGGCAAATCAAGAAATTGACTCTTAACTCTAGAGAACAGAATGATGGTTACTAGAGGGGAGATGGGTAAGGGAATCAGTTACATAGGTGATGGGAATTAAGGAAGGAGTGCACTTGTTGTGATGAGGTAAATTGGGCATAATGTAAACAAACATACAAATATAATATTTATAGTTTTCATTGTCTAAATATTTCAGTTACTCTTAAAAATCTGATATTTATTGATATTATTTTTACTTATGAGAGAGAGACAGAGAGAGAGAGAGAGAGAACACCTGAGTGGGGGAGAGGGACAGAAGAAGAAAAGCAGGCTCCACATTCAGAGTAGAGCCCAACATGGGGCTAGATCCCATGACTTTGGGATAATGACCTGAGGTGAAATCAAGAGTCAGATGCTCAACTGACTGACCCATCCAGGCTCTCCAGTAATCTAATATTTCAATATTATTGGAACATAAAGGATATACTTTAAACAAAAATTAAATATTTGAACTTAGAATCCAGTCATAACAAATGTTTGATTTCATTGTTCTTTGTTACTGTTTGTAATAGCAGAATATTGGAAACTAAATATCCATCAGTAGGAGAGTAGTTAAACAATATGGTGCTTTCATATAATGTTATGATGCAGCTATTTAAAATAAATAGGTAAATCTGTACATCTGTTATAAAAAGATCTCCAAGATACACTGTTCAACAGTGTGAATAGCATACTATCCTGTGTGTAAAAATAAAATTATGTGTGTGTGTGTGCCCATGTATTTGAACATTTGTGTTTAAGTATGGAATATTTCTGAATGGATACATGTAAAAATGATTAACAGTGATATCCTCTGATGAAAGGAACTAGGTGGCTGAAGAATGGTGAAGGGGAGAAAGACAGTAA
>NW_027532723.1:35929-38787 GCF_008692635.1 Crocuta crocuta | reverse complement strand
TTGAACAACATGCATATGCTATATATTCAAAACACAAAAATTAAAATTTAATAAAACCCATTCACTTTCATTTTATTTATGAAAATAATTTTGATTTCTTTGTATAATTATTCTCAATTTGCCTTATACATCCAGATTATAGACACTTCGCCTATTAGGAATTCTTCTTAGTGTTATTTTCAACTATATCGTCCCTCCAAATGAATTAATTGGAAAGTGATTGGTGGGAAGCAACTGTAAGTATTATTTTATGCTCAAAGATGAATATCTTGACCAGTTCTTATCAGGGTATGAATTTGGAGTCATTGTTGTTCCTCACCCTCACCTCCTGCCATAGACTATGGATACATTTACCCTGATTTCATTATTACTAAATGTTAATTACTGAAGTAATATTCATTAACAGAAATGATAATATTAATTGTCTCAAATTTATAGGCAGTGCATAATTTTCGAAGTGCTTTTAGATACATTAACTCATGTTATCTATACAATGACCTTAGAAAGTAAGGAAGATAGTTACAATATGGCC
This sequence comes from Crocuta crocuta, assembly GCF_008692635.1. Classification (NCBI taxonomy): domain Eukaryota; kingdom Metazoa; phylum Chordata; class Mammalia; order Carnivora; family Hyaenidae; genus Crocuta; species Crocuta crocuta. The sequence goes on along the minus strand of NW_027532723.1, from coordinate 38,255 downwards.
AATTTAGAGATGAAGCTAAATGAGGGTTACATTATTTCATTTGGTACCCCTTTGTGACCAAAATCCCCCATTTGCAGAACTGCCAGGAAGACAGATACAAGTTGTGGGCAGGAGATAAGTACAAGTGTTCAATACTGGATCAATGGTTTTAGCCTCTTTGACTACACACTAAGCTAGACCCGTGGGAATGGCTTTGTGGCAAATGGCCAACAGAGACATATTCCTGTAGGACATTCCACACACGTACATTTCCCCCCTAAACCCATAAATGAAAGAGGATGAATTTACACTTACCCTAACACATCCCAGTGGGATGTATGGGTGTGGAGCCTCATTAAATTTCAATATCATGCCTAGGCCTGAATTGCCAAGACGTGCAGGGCATTTGTGAAGATAAAACAGCAACTGTAGCGGTTCATCTGGATCCGGACACCAGCCCAGAGACAAATCTATCAGCACCCAGTGTAATTATAGCATTTGCAGATTAGCTAGAGGACATGCTGCCAAGGGCAGACAAACACATTTCTTTGTTCTTTTTAAAAATTTCATCTGAAATTCAGTTACTATGTGAGAAATGAATGGAAGAGATGTCAATACCAGGGTCCCTCGACAACAGAGTGNGGATTAATTAAATGTCTGTGCTAGTCTTTGAATTTGCTGCCCAAGCTTCATGTTTTGATTGAAAGAACAAGAGCAAGGAATGCAGTGTGGTACTAATGTTTCAGTCCACAATTTCTCCCCTGCATTTCCCTTTGTAGCTTCTTATGTTTAATTATCCTTAAATATAATTGCTCTACTGAGTCTATCATGACAGTAGTCTTAATGTACTTGTGAAATGATTACTGTTCCTGCCTCCTTCTTCCTAAAGCTAGCTTTTATGTGTTTGACACTAATTTTCCTCAGGAGAATGTCCAGTTTGGCTTTCTCTTTCCTATTATAGGTAAAGGTTTTGTCTACCTGTACAAAGCAATTGGTTTGACTGAAATGACTGATCAATTTCCATGAACATAGTATAAGAAATAAGTAGAATTTGTTGTTTGATTGAATAAATCAGTTTGACTGTATTGCCTAACTATTACATACCGTTATAAGTTTCATCATCTTCTTAAGTTGTTAATTTGTCTATTTAACTAGACTTTCCAGAGAACTAATTGGGAAGGAGCATGACAGCTGTACAAAGGACACTAAATGTATGAGCACACTTGGGTCATAAAGTAACTCATTAATTTCTATGAATGAAGCCATTGTGGAATGTGTATGTTAAGGTTAATGAAATGGATGCCTCCAAATCCACTCAACACACAAACAACACTGAAACAACATTCCAAATTGGCAACATTTAACCACTGAAAATCTACCAATACCTTCTCTATTTACAAGAGGATAAAATCTGAAACTGTCAGCTGGGAACATCAAGAAAGCCACAATATAGCCTTTAAAAAATCTTCCTGCCTTGTTATCCCCTCTTCTACTTTATCACTCCTAGGTCAAATTACTTTCCTCGTTTGTACCTTAACATATTGCATTAATTTCCAACTCTGCAGCTTGGCTTAAACACTTTCCCTAAGCTTAAAAACAAATAATAATAGTGACAATAGTTATCATTTATTTAGCATCTACTGTGTGCTAAACACTGTTCTATAGCATTTTATATTACATTTTACAAGTAACTTTCCCAAAGTCAAGCAGCTTCTGACTCATAACACAGAAATCTGAAGTGACTTCTGATTTCACCATGACCACAATGATTCTCTATAAACTTTACATTGTTTTTGCCATCCCAAGTCCTATCTATCATCCAAAAGCCAGTCCTGCATTCTCCAGAAAACCTCCCCTAAAAAAAGCCCAAGCTAATCTTTACTATGATTGGGCTGAAAATGAAATCGCAAAGCATTTACTATTACTTTGAACCCTTTATTTGGTTCATAGCATACACTTCTTTGAATACAAATTAAACCTCACTTTACGTGGATATGTCTAGTCTCCCCGACTAGATCTTTAAGCTCCTGGAAGACAAGTATCATCTCTCAGATAACTCAGCAATTAAGATAGTGTCTGACACTGTCAAATAAACACAATCTCAAAGTTAAGTTTTCTATGATATTCTTTCTCTAAAGATAGGTACTTTCCATAGGGCTCTTAGGTTACAATGAACAGAAACAAGGGTAGCTGGGTGGCTCAGTCGGTTAAGCATCTGACTCTTGGTTTCTGACTCTTGGTTTCGTGAGATCAAGACCTGTGTCTGGCTCTGCAATGGCAGGGAGGAGCCTGCTTGGGATTCTTTCTCCCTCCCTCTCTCTCTGCCCTTCCACTAATCACGCTCTCT
>NW_027532723.1:22535-35874 GCF_008692635.1 Crocuta crocuta | reverse complement strand
AAAAAACCAGTGATCAAGAACAAATTTTTACATATTTAAGCAAAAAAGGAATTTGTCAGAAGGATACCTCAAAGATAGACATGATGTCTGAGGAACTAAGTTTAGAGATAGAAAGGGAAACAGGCCGGGTCTAGCTGTACAGACAAAAAGAACTACACAGCACTTTCTTCTTGATCTCATCAACAAGCTGAATTTACTACAATTGGTTTTGTGTTTCCTTTTAACTGTTTTATATTGTTTTGTGTCTTGTNTTCGTTTTATTTAAAAGTCTGTTTGTATATTTTGTTTCTTAGATTCCACATGAGTAAATTATATGGTTTTTGTCTTTCTTTGACTTATTTCACTTAGCATAATACCTTCTGGGTTCATCCATATTGTAACAAATGGCAAGATCTCATTATTTTTATGACTAAGTAATATTCCATCTTCTTTATCCATTCATCTATCAATGGATGCTTGGATCTAATAATACCCAATAGTGGAATTGTTACATTATATGGTATTTCTATATTTATTTTTTTTGAGGAAACTTCATACTGTTTTCCACTGGTTTCACCAATTTACATTCCCACCAACAGTTTAAAAGGGTTTCCTTTTCTCTATACCCTCATCAACATTTATTATTTTTCCCCTTTTTGATACTAGCTGTTCTGACTGATGTGAGGTGATATCTTATTGTGGTTTTGATTTGCATTTACCTGATGATTCGTGATTTTGAGTATCTTTTCATGTGTCTCTTGGCCACCTCTATGTCTTCTTTGGAAAAATGTCTATTCAGGTCCTCTGCCCACCTTTTATTCGTATATAGTTTGTTGGTTTGTGTGTGTGTATGTGTTGAGTTCTGTAAGTTCATTATATATTTTGCATATTGACTTCCTATTGGATATATCACTTGCAAATACCTTCTCCCACTTATTAGGTGTCCTTTTTTGTTTTGTTGATGATTTATTTGGCTGTGAAAAAAAAAAGCTTTTGATTTTTATTTGTTTTGTTTTCTTTGCCTGAGGAGACATACCCATAAATATGTTGCTAGGAATGATGTCCAAGAGATTACTGCCTATATTTTCTTTTAGGAGTTTTATATGGTTTCAGGTTTTACATTTAGTTATTTAATCCAATTTGAGTTTATTTTTGTGAGTGATATAAGAAAGTGGTCCAATTTTATTCTTTGCCATGCAATTGTCCAATTTTCCCAAAACTATTTATTGAAAAAACTCTTTTCCCCATTGTATATTCTTGCCTCCTTTGTCACAGATGAACTCATTCATTCATATACCATTCATGTGGGTATATTTTTGGGCACTCTTTCTGTTCCATTAATCTATGTTTCTATTTTTGTGCCAGTGCCATATTGTTTTGATTATTTTAGCTTTGGAGTATATCTTGAAATCTTGGATTATATTTCCAGCATTGTTCTTCCTTCTCAAGAATGCCTTGACTCTTCAGGGTCTTTTGTGCTTCCATATAAATTTTAGATTATTAGTCCTGGTTCTGTGAAAATTCCTCTTGGTATTTTGATAAGGATTGCATTGAATTTGAAGATTACTTTGGGTAATATGGACATTTTAACAATATTAACTCTTCCAATCCATAAAAATAGTATATATTTCCATTTGTTTGTGTCATGTTCAATTTCTTTCATCGTTGTCTTATAGTTTTGAGAGCACAAGTCTTTCACCTCCTTGGTTAAATTCATTCCTTAGTATTTTATTATTTTTGGTGCAAGTGTTAATGGGATTGTTTCCTTAATTTCTCCCTCTGCTACTTCATTATTAGTGTATAGAAATGCAACAGATTTCTGTACATTAATTTTTTATTTTGTAACTTTACCAAATTCATGTATTTTTGACAGTTTTTTGACAGAATCTTTAGGGTTTTCTATATATTGTACCTTGTCATCTAAAAATAGTGAGAATTTTACTTCTTCCTTACCAATCTGGATATCTTTTATTTCTTTTCCTTTTCTGATTGCTATAGCTAGGACTTCCAGTACTGTGTTTAATAAAAGTGGTGAGAGCAGACATATTCCTCGTGCTCTTGATTTTAGAGGAAAAGCTTTCAGTTTTTCTCCATTGAGTATAATGCTAGCTGTTGATTTTGCATATACAGTCTTTGTCATGTTGAACTATGTATGCTCTAAACCAATTTTGTTGAGAGTTTTTATCACAAATGGTGCTGTACTTTGTCATATGCTTTTTCTGCATCTATTGAGATGATCATATGTTTTTTTTCCTTCCTCTTGTTACTATGATGTATCACATTGACCAGTTTCTGAATATTGAACCACCCTTGCATGCCTGGAATAAATCTCACTGCACCATGGTGAATAATCTTTTTTAATGTATTGTTTAATTTAGTATGCTAATATTTTGTTGAGTATTTTTGCATTTATCTTCATCAGAGGTATGGGCCTGTAAATTTCTTTTTTAATATTGCCTTTGTCTGGTTTTGGTATCAGGGAATGCTGGCCTCAGAATGAATTTAGAAAATTTCCTTCCACTTCTATGTTTTGGAACAGTTTGAGAAGAACAGGTAGTAACCCTTCTTTAAATATTTAATGGAATTCACCTGTGAAGCCATCTTGTCCTGGACTTTTGTTTGATGTGATTTGTGTGTGTGTGTGTGTGTGTGTCTGTGTGTGTGTCATTACTGATTCAATTTCATTAACAGTAACTGTCTTTTCAAAATTTCTATTACTTTTTGATTCAGTTTTGGAAGATGATATTTTTTTCTAGGAATTTATCCATTTTTTTCTAGGTTGTCTTATTTGTTGGCATATACTTTTTCATAATATTAACTTATAATTCTTTGTATTTCTGTGGTATTGCGTATGAATAGACAAGTTTTGAGTTGCTCTACCCAAGAATGCATGTACACCTTGGGGAAAAGAAAAATTTTATAAAACAGGATTTCTCAACACTATTAACTTTCATTTCAAGGTAGTTCTCTGTTACATGTGACTGTCTTATGCACTATACAATTTTTAGCAGCTTCCTGGACTTTACTCACTAAATGCAGTAGCATCTTCCCCAAGTTGTGACAACCAAAAATGTGTCCAGACATTGGCAAATTCTCGCTGTGGAGCAAAATCACCCATGGTTAAGAATCATTGCCCTGCAGGAAACTTAGATTGCCTCATGTTCTGAGGAAATTGAGAATCTTGGGGGGAAAGACTTGGGAATAGTCTTTATGGGGAAAACAAAATTGAGGTCCTAACTAACCAAATTAGATCTAGGGAGAGCCAGGGATCTTGTTAACATCATTAAAGGTTTCCTGTAATCGTGAAGGGAGATTAGCTAAGCCTAGTCAAAGTTGTTGACTAGTTTCAAGATTTCATAAATTGAACAGAGAATGAATCCAGAAATTGCTGAAATCTGGAAACATCATATAAACTATTAACCTTTGAAAAGAAATATCTCTTTCTGAATTAACTACATAGATTTCCTAATTCTGAATTATGATGTGTACATTTTACTGGTCAATTGGTGAATCTCAAGTCACATATGTTACAAGTATTTTATTTCTAAGATCACTAGGCTGAAAGTCCTCGAAACTAGATGAACATACAGGAAAAATACACAAAAAACATGATTATTTAATTTCATGTTTAATCCTCCAAACCTATAAATTCAAAGAGGACCAGTGTTGGATATAATGTGTCTCCTTTGCCCTAAGTTTCCCTTTTTTGAATATCCTACTTTCTTTTCCTGCCTGCTTTTAGGCACCCAGAGCTGTGTTTCCCTAATCAAAACTTGCTACAAAGAAGTCTCTGCAATCTAAACCTAAGTATAAACAAGACATCTGTACCTTCTCTCCTAAGGCTAATGGATTTTGAAGGATTGTCTCTAAATCTGAAATTAAAGGCTTTACTCCTTAGTAGGGGTTTAAATACTGGAAACATATTGAGCCCTAGGACCCTTCCCTGAACTCCTGTCTTCACAACAGTGTTGACCAACAAACAGGGTGACTTTCAGCAGAGACTGATGAAAACAAAGTTATTTTCCACAAGATCCCACCACCATTATTATTAGTGATTCCTTGACTTTTTATTGACTTTAGGAAAGAGAACCCAGACATATTTTAAATTTTAAAAAATGGATTAATATCCATTAAAATTCGTCTGATTTTAATTTCAGCCTGTTCTTACCTCCATCAATTGAGCACTATAATAATTAATTTTTATACATATTTTCTCTTCCAAAACTCTAATACTCGCTGCCTTATTTAAAACAAGAGTGGAAAGACTGACATATATTGTTTGTTTATTAACAACCAGGGAGAATATGTATTGTCTAGATGTTTCAGCTCTAATAGAAAGGCAGCGATGGATTCAGGTAAAAAAGAAATCCAGTGATTCCCAGAATCATCTGGGTATTTGTTTTCAAATTGGTGGTTCAAATTTCATATATTTTGATATCCATCTCCCATACCTTCCCACCTCTCATAAAAAAATAATTTCTCTAGTAAGTCACTGTTACTGATGGTGATGGCTCATGTTTCTCATGTGTGTATTTGAAAAATAAAATTATTAGAACCACATAGAATCAAATAGGGGATAATGTTCATAGGATCAATTTCCTTTCTTAAAAAAGAAAAAAACAATTCTAGTTGCATTAAAAATATTCCTGACATTATTTAAAGCCATTGCAAGTATTTGACTTTATTAATCAAAGAAATTAAAGTCTTAAGTTCTTCAAACAAATAAGTGATCCTTTAACAGTCAGATGCTAAATTCCCAGGGAAAGGCTGAAGGACCTACTTGGACATTGTCCCTGCACAGCTTAGGGCTCCTCTAGCAACCGCTCTGTGCATCTGGATCAGAGCCTATATCCTGCCTTGCAATTCATTAGATGTGCCCTCAAGGTGGTGAATAGTCAGGGCTGCTGTGAAGTTGCCCTCAGGTGCCCTTTCCTCTAGATTCCATATTTATTTCCACTAATATTTTAAGTTTTGAGCAATGCATGAACTTTGGGAAAGCTTGATCATAAAGGCAGAGCAATTTCCTCCCAATACCATTTGACACAGGGCCCTTCTCTGGAGAGAATTGTTTATTCAGCACAAATCTGCCCAGACATAAAACAATTCCTTCATACCTGAAAAGCAAACAACCTTGGGACAAATGGAACTTAAACATAGATTGTGATGGAAGGGCTTTTTTCCTTTCAAATAACATACTTTTTCTTCATTTTTGCCTTTTGCCCCACAAGTAAGATTCTACCTTCTCTCTCTAAAATAGTACTCCCTGGACTCTTATATTGTACATGTCTAACACATTCTAAATGTGGATACTATTCAATAAATTATACAAGATAGTATATACTTCTGAACTCCACATAGAACGTAGGTAATAGCACTAAAATAAATATGAGAAGTTAAACATAGGTAATAGCACTAAAATAAATATGAGAAGTTAAACACAGAAGATGGATCAATTGAGTTTTCTTTCCAGATGTATTGAGACAGGTTTGGCATATAACATTGTATAAGTTTAAGGTATACAACTTGCTAATTTGACACACATATATTGCAATACGATTACGACCACGGTGTTAACTGACACCTACATCACATTAAATAATTACCATTTATTTTTTCGTGGTGAGAACATTTAAGGTCTACTTGCATAATCCCAATCAAAATTGCACCACCATACTTCTCAAAACTAGAACAAACCATCCTTAAATTTATATGGAACCACAAAAGAACCCAAATAGCCAAAGTAGTATTGAAGAATAAAACCAAAACGGGAGGTATCACCATCCCAGACTTTAGCCTCTACTACAAAGCTGTTATCATCAAGACAGTATGGTATTGGCACAAAAACAGACACATAGACCAATGGAATAGAATAGAGAACTCAGAATTGGACCCAAAAATGTACAACCAACTAATATTTGACAAAGCAGCAAAGAGTATCCAATGGGAAAAAGACAGCCTCATTAACAGATGGTGCTGTGAGAACTGGAAGCAACAGGCAGAAGAATGAAACTAGGTCGTTTTCTCACACCATACACAAAAATAAACTCAAAATGGATAAAGGACCTGAACGTGAGACAGGAAACCATCAAAACCCTAGAGGAGAAAACAGGAAACAACCTCTTTGACCTCCACCGCAACAATTTCTTACTTGACACATCCCCAAAAGCAAGGGAATCAAGAGCAAAAATAAACGATTGGGACCTCATCAAGATTAAAAGCTTCTGCACAGCCAAGGAAACAATCCACAAAACTAATAGGCAACCAACGGAATGGGAAAAGATAGTTGCAAATGACATATCAGATAAAGGGTTAATATCCAGAATCTATAAGGAACTCACCAAACTACACGCCCGAAAAACAAACAACCCAGTGAAGAAATGGGCAGAAGATATGAACAGACACTTCTCCAAAGAGGACATCCAGATGGCCAACAGACACATGAAACGATGCTCAGCATCCCTCCTCATCAGGGAAATACAAATCAAAACCACACTGAGATACCACCTCACGCCAGTCAGAGTGGCTAAAATGAGCAAATCAGAGGACTCTAGATGCCGGGGAGGATGTGGAGAAACAGGTACCCTCCTACACTGTTGGTGGGAATGTAAACTGGTGCAGCCCTCTGGTAAACAGTGTGGAGCTTCCTCAAAAAATTAATGATAAAACTCCCCTATGACCCAGCAATAGCACTGCTAATAATTTACCCAAGGGATATAGGAGAGATGATGCATAGGAGCACATGTACCCTAATGTTCATAGCAGCACTCTCAACAATAGTGAAAACATGGAAAAAGCCTAAGTGTCCATCAACGGATGAATGGATCAAGAAAATGTGGTTTATCTATATGATGGAATACTATGGCAATGAGAAAGAATGAAATCTGGCCATGTGTAGCAACATGGATGGACCTTGAGGGTGTTATGCTGAGCGAAATGAGTCAGGCAGAGAAGGACAAATACCATATGTTTACACGTTTAGGAGGATTAGGAGGAACTTAACGGAGGACCTCGGGGGAGAAGAAGGGGGGAAATAGTGAGGGAGAGGGAGAGAGGTTAACCATGAGAGGTGCTTAAATGCTGAGAATAAACTGAGGACTGATGGGTGTGGGAGGGAAGGGGGAGATGGGCATGTAGGAGGGCNAGGTCTACTTGCATAGCAACTTTCAAGTATATACTATAGTTAACTATAATCACAATGCTATGCATTAGATTCCTCAAACTTATTACACTCTAAATGGAAGTTTATACTCTTTTACCAACAGCTTCCCATTTCCCTTGATCTCCAGTTCCAGGTAATTACCATTCTATTTTGTTTCTATGAGTTTGAATTTTTAAGATTCTATATATTTGAGATCATACATTATTTGTCTTTCTCTGACTTATTTCACCTATCATAATGTCCCCCAGGTCCATCTGTGTTGTCACAAACATCAGGATTTCCTTCTTTCTCATGGCTGAATAATATTCATGTGTGTGTGTGTGTGTGTGTGTGTATGTGTGTGTGTGTGTACATAGCACATCTTTATGAGATGGAATATTTTTTAACTTGTCAAGGTCCTCATTTGATTCTGTGGTTACTGATCTGTTGGAGTCTAGAAATTTGGCCTAGATAGTGATGCCTAAGAATATAATAAGATACTCAAAGATGGTTAATTTTAGATCTAGACAAGCTCTTATTTGTCTAATTCATGTAGCTATTTTGACAGATGAAAATCTTAAAGAAGCAGAAATGGAAGGGATTTTCTGAACATCATATTGCGAATTAGGGATAAAAAAGAATATTAAAACTTCTTTTCCTGAATTACAGTTCAATATTCTTGCCACTGCACCATGACTAACACTGATTATGCATGCATTCCATGTCAAGCCATTTTACATTCATTCCTCTTATTTTAAATCTTTACAACAATGTATAAAGTAGTTCCTAATATTATCAACATTTGACATATGAGAAAATTGTGGCTCAGTGAGATGAAGTTATCTCCATAAAATCATATCAATAATAAATACAAATGAAACCGGATTCAACCTAAGTCTACTTGATTCTTGAGTCTGAGCTCATAGCCACTACTTCATACTATTACCCTTATTCCTTGTTTTTATTTTTTTTATTTAAGACAGTTTCTTTTTTTTTATTCAGAATACATCCTATTTCTATATAAGAATCATCAAAAGAAAACAGATATTTAATTCATGGATCATGGGGATGGATTGACTGAATACCTTTAGTTGTGTCTACACAATTCTATAGGTCAAAAAGAGGGATTAAAATCTAATCTTAGATTGTTTGGTATCATTCATTCAATCAGTTAACACACATTTATAGTTCTTCTATTATAGAAAAATATTTTACTAAACAGTATGTGTGTATGTGCTGGGTTTGGGATGTACTTTTTGTACAAATTTAAATGTTCAGAGTCATTGCAAAAGGGTTACTCCAGTTCTAGAGATAAGCATGTACAATGTCTGTAGTAAATGGCAAAAAGTGGTAAATGCCTGTTTGTTTGTTTTTTTGAATATTAGCAAGACATTTTCATGGACTTGGGTTTAACAAAAATCTCTTAAAAGAGGCTTAAAATAGCACTAATGAGAGAAAAAGACTGGAAAGTAGACTTAATTAAAACTAAGAAGCTCACCATTAGGAAAGTGAAAAGAAGAAGTGAAGCCTGTGAGAAAATATTTATAATACATATATTCAATAACTTGTATCACAATTCGTGAACTTGTATCAAAAAAAGTACCTACCCTTACAAGTTGATAAGAAAAGACTGACAACTCAAGAAATGCCTGTTTTCTTATTGTTGTTTTTATAAATTACCACAAACTTAGTGGTTTAAATCAACACATTTATTAGAATCTTATAGTTTGAGGGATTGGAAGTTTGATGTGGGTCTTACTGGACTAAAATTAAAGTATGAAAATGACTGAATCTTTTTCTGAATTCTAAGGGAAAAAATTAACCTCTCCTTTTCTAGCTTCTAAATGTTGCCCACATTCCTTGGTGCTTGACCTTCTTCCATCTTCAAAGCCAGAAATGGCAAATTGAGTCCTTTTCATATCACTCTAACCTTATCTTCTGCTTCCCTCTTCCACTTTTAATGACCCTTGTGATTACATTGGGTTTACCTGAATACAGGATAGCTGCCCTATTTTAAAGTCAGGTGATTAGCACCCATAATTCTATTTGGAACCTTAATTTACCTTTGCTATATAACTCAACATATTCCTAACAGATCAAGATGTTGATATCTTCAAGAGGCCATTATTCTGCCTACTAAGATGTCACAAAAGGTAATCAAATAAATACAAATGAAATTTAAAAAGGAATATGACATCTTGGTTGTCATATGGAATAATGGAATACATTTCATGTGTTTATTTTTATGAAATATACTTTTCTTCACTGGTCTCATTTCAGCCAAATCAGTTTGTAAATATAGACTTAATCTTTGTCTATCAAGGCAATTATTTGAATAGATCGGGCTGGTATTGACACTTTTGTTTACAACTTAATGATTTATTTATTTATCACTGCTGAACTTAGTAGGCATCCATGGCCTATCAACATATTTTTCATGCAAAACAATAAAGAAAAACAAAATATCACTTAAGCACTGTTAACTGGATGTGCTAATAGTCTCCAGTGAAACCTACACCTATGGATATTAAGTTAGAAATTACTTTAGAATAAAAAGTTTCATGTGAAGAATAACTTTCTAATTCACAGGATAATCTTTTGATGGACATTAAACATGATGTGATATTTATAACTCAAGAAGACAGAGGTTCCTGGGTGGCTCAATTGGTTAAGTGTTTGTCTTCAGCCCAGGTAATGATCTCATGATTCATGAGTTTGAGCCTCTCACCAGGCTAAAAGCCTGGAGCCTGCTTCAGATTCTGTGTGTGTGTGTGTCTCTCTGCCTCCCCCTGCTTACACTCTGTCTCTCTCAAAAAAGAAATAAATATTTAAAAAGATTAAAAACATAGAACTCAAGAAGACATTGCCCTAACTGGAGGGCCATCTTAACATAAAGAAGTAGTTTTGGGGCCTAAAATGGAAAATAGAGCTGGTATCAATCACCAGGCACTATCTTTTTACTTTCCTTTATGTCAGCTTTGAATTTACAGATAATTTTTCATTATCATGAGTAAGCAATTAGTTTGCATGAGAGCAAGTCAAAATATATGGTCACCAAAACCTATAAATTGCAGTGTTACTTTTACTTTGCAGATGAGGAAACAGGTTTAGGCAAGTTAAATTACTCACCTAAGGATACACAGCTACAAAGGACCAGAACCAGGATTTAAAAAAAAAAATTAATGTTTATTCTATTTTTGAGAGAGACAGAGACAGCATGAGAGGAGGAGGGACAGAGAGAGAGGGAGAAACAGAATCCAAAGCAGGCTCCAGGCTCTGAGCTGTCAGCACAGAGCCTGATGCAGGGCTCGAACTCACAGACTGTGAGATCATGACCTGAGCCAAAGTCAGACACTCAACCGACTGAGCCACCCAGGCGCCCCCAGAATCAGAATTTAAAGCCCCAATTATTTGACTGTAGTCTCCCAGTCTCATTTATTCCCCCATAATATTCCTATAAGGTGAGTATTACTATTATTCCTGTATATAGTTGAGGAAATTAAGATTCAGAGAGGTTGGGTAACTTGACCAATGTCACCTACCTAGCAAAAAAATACAGAACTGTTACCCAAATCTACGTCTATCTGACTTTAAAGTTGGGATTTTTCCCCCTGAATCTCTCTAGGATAGATAGGTAATAGTATGTGAAATGAGCTCAATTCTACTAGAACAATATCTGAAAATAAAGTCATTTTGCTTTTCATTTTCAACACTGAAGTCATAACCTAACCCTTGGAAATCTTGATTAATTTCCCACATGATATCAGCCTTCTGGGAGGTTTCCCAGCTTGTTCCCTGTCTTTGTAACATTGATAAGCACTAATTTAATTAATTAAATATAAGTTGACCTATAATGTTCACATTGATTTTCAGATGAAGCCAGTTATAATTGTTTACAGTTCTAAGGACAAAATATAAGCTAGGTGATCCCAAGATGCAATTATCAAATGCAGAAGAATCAAAAAAAAGAGAAAAAGATCAATTGAATTTACAAAGTACTATCCTCTTTTAATTATTGTCTCGTTAAGTCCAACTGGGAAGCTAGTAGGACAAGGACTGTTGTCTCCAGAAACTGAGATATAAAATGACAGAAATTTCAAAGTCGGATTCACATCTCCCAAAATAGAGTGCCTTGCCTTTTTAATTGAACCTCATAAATGTTTCCTCTGTCAAATTTTATTTATTTTTTTAACTGAAAGTCTAAAGATGGCTCCATATTTTCTAATAGAATAACCATTTCCTCAGATTAATTAATTAATCTCCTGATGTAATTTCATCAAGAGATTGGACCCAACGCTCAGAAGGAGAATCTATATCTCTGAATAAACAGACTTTGAAAACCATTAGACATGCTAATATTTTTGACAGGCTAGACACTCCCTGTCACTTCCCCCTACAGTTTCTCTATAATGGTTTAAATGTAGCAGCTTCCAAGTATGGTCTAGTTCACCTGAGGGTCTGCACATTCCCTTCCCTGTCCCATCATCCTCTGGTCTAATGCTTCCTTGCAGAACATCCCAGTACAGATGGAAACCCAGGTGCTCAAGACTGCCCTGGCCTTATGCCACATTGATCTGATGCCATTGGATGTTTCCACAGTAAATATGAACTTTTTCTAACAGTGTCTCTAGTCAAGAAGTGGTCAGGTCATTTGTGAGAGAACAAAAGGCTTTTCAGGAAACTCTTCTGTGGGGGGTGGTTCCCTGGGGTTACAGTGAAAACACTGCAAATAGATCTTACTGTTAGGTGACTGTCTATGGTTCTGCTATTAGCCTGACAGGCCAGTTATGTCTTACCAAAACCCAGGGTTCTAAGATCTTTGTCTATGAGCTCATGCCCCATCAATGCTTTAGCCTAACAGCTGGAGCTCACTAGTATAGAGCCATTTAGTCTCAGAGAGCCCCAAAAAAGAAAAAGGCACTATCTACTTCTTGAGGAGGGACTTTTAGTTTTAAGGATGACAAAAGCTTCTCATCTTGCCTGTTTTATGTGTATCCAGATCTTGGAAATGTCTGTGATGCTCATCAGCATTGGGCTGATGTCACCCTAATTCAGAGCAGATGGCTCCTTATACGTTATGATTTTATAAGAAAAGCTTTTTCCAACTTTCAAAAACATCTGCTACCCCCTATCTAGGTCACAAACCCTGTAATATTGGTATTGAAAGCACAGGCTCTGGGTTAAGAATACTTGTGTTTGAATCTGGCTCAGCCACTTACTGTTTGACTTTCATCATGCTTCTTTTTTTTTTAATTTTTTGATGTCTTATTTATTTTTGAGAGAGATAAAGACAGCATGAGCAGGGGAGGGTCAGAGAGAGAGGGGGACACAGAATCTGAAACAGGCTCCAGGCTCTGAGCTAGCTGTTAGCACAGAGCCCGACGCGGGGCTCGAACCCACGAGCCATGAGATCATGACCTGAGCCGAAGTCGGATGCCCAACCGACTGAGCCACCCAGGCGCCCCTTTCATCATGTTTCTTAACCCTTCTAGGATTCCACTTCCTTAACACATAACTGTGGACAGTAATAGTACCCACTCTTTAGGATTGTTATAAGGACTAAATGAGATCATATTCTAAAGTGTGAAGTAGAGAACTGGCTCATAGTTATCAACAAATGATAGCAATTATTATTATTCCAATTAAAGAGAACATTGGGTTATATCTACTACTAGGGAGGGAATCCAATGTAACGTGTGACTGAGAATAGGTATGACAAAGAGAAGAGGGTTTAAAGGACAAGGGTGGGGTAATGAAGGGAAGAAATGGGGGTAGTGTAGAGACAGGGCACCAGGATCACCAAAGCAAGTCTCACTTCAAAAATTCAATTTTTCAATACCTTGTGACATCACACTACTTGTGTATAGAGATCCATNGTATTTTACTTTTTTTATAAGCTTAAAAAATACATATAATAATGTGTAAGGAAATGAATAAGCTGGCAGGTGTGTTTCAATAGTATCTGTGTGGATAATACACTGAGCTTAAGTCAGTGATTTTATTGACATGCCTAGGCCCTGCAAAACCAAATGGAAATTAGGCTTGTTGGATGAAGTTTCAGGCTGATGTCAATTTTCCTGTGAAGCAGGTAGACAAGTTATTAGCTGAATAATAGAAGCCACTTCATCAGCTTAATGAAATGTCTTTCACAAAATTGACAGACTAAAATCAGCTCAGTCTTCATGTGGTATATTGTTCGAGCCCTGAGCCAAAATTTAAGAG